>NC_140167.1:129775489-129817989 GCF_963971535.1 Notolepis coatsorum
GGAGTCTGTGCAGTGTTAAAATTAAGAGTCAGATAGTCCTAACAGTTCTCAAGTTCACCTGCCGTTAGCTCTCCAGCAATTGGCAGCAGTTCATGCCCACGGTTGTGGAGCCTGATGGCTACTGGCACGACGGACTGATGGAGGTGGCTTGTGGTGTGTCGTGGGGGGATACGTCTATGGCTGAACGTGGTCCTCTTCTCGGCTAGCTCCCGTTGGCTCAAACTCACAGCTGGGTGTCAACAATTGGCGGCCCTTGATTTGTGTCTCAGTTTTTTTCAAACTGCTTGTTCATAAACATTCTCTTATTCCACCTAAACAGACCACTAAAATGTGTTTCTGAAAACATTTGATGAGATGAATAGGAAATTGCATCAAATGAGCCACGCAGCCGCATCTCCCACTCGAGCTGACGCACCTCGCTGCCGTCGGTGAAAACACATCTTAAAGACATTCACAGAAAGACATTCAGGGAGAAGACAAATATTTGATTAAGATACTATTAGTAGCAGCCAAGAAAGCATTGACTAAACTGTGGTACAGGGTAGAAGCACCGACGAAGGAACAATGGACAGAGATAATAGAGGGGATACAGGAAATGGAGAGAATCACACATATGCTGAGGCTGCAAGAGGAGAAATTTGAGTCAAAATGGGAAAAGTGGGAGGAATATAGGAAGAACAGGAACGACATCACAGAAGAATGAAAAGGAAACAAGAAAATAAATGGAAAACTAAATAAACAATGTAAATATAGAATGGAACGAAGGACCCATGTCACCCTTTTTTCTTTTCTCATTTTTGTCTATTTGTTTTTTTTATTTGTATTTGTTTTTGATATTATGTCTTTATAGTTTTGTATGTTGAAGTGTATTGTCTATGTTGTTTCAAAACTGAAAATAAAAATGTAAAAAAAAAAACACACACATCTTGTAGAGCGGAAAAGAGCCAAAGGTACTTTCAGGGGGATATTGCAAACCTTTGTTTTTGACATTCCCTCTTTGTCATTTTTCTGTTTGAATCTTACTACAGCCTTCTTTTTTAAATGGACAGGGTGAAACATGTACGATAAGGTGTCAAGTCAAGTCAAGTCAAGAGTTTTAATTGTCACGGCATACAGGTATACAATGAAATGCGGGTGGTCTTGCCCGCAACGATGTGCAATACAGTGGTACATATAATAGAATCAAAAGAAGAAACAACATTGTGCAGTAACAGGTAGCAGGTAACATGGAGTGACATCTCGGTATCTGTACATAGTTATTTACAGCGCATGTGTGACATGCTAGTTAGCTTTGGTAGTGCAATACACTGTTCCTGTTATTCTAATTTAAAGTGTCCTTTCCTTTGGCCATAAGTGTGCGTGTGTGCGACATGAGTGTGTGCCCGCTCATGTTAAAGTGTTAAGTGGCTGCTCGTGTGTGAGCGTGCACAGTGTGCGTGTCGTGTGTGTGTTCATGTGTGCTTGTGTGTGGACAGTTCAATGTTCTGAGCACTCAATGTACATTGTTCATGGCTCTGATGGCCTGGGGGAAGAAGCTGAGCCTAAGCCGCTCTGTCCTAGTAGCTGGGATTTGCAGGCGTCTGCCTGACCTCAGCAGCTGAAACAGGCTGTTATTGGGGTGGTGAGGGTCTTTCATTATCCTGCAGGCTCTGGATTTGCACCTCTTGTTGTATAGAACCTGCAGGGGGGGTAGTGCAATACCCGTGGTACGCTCGGCTGAGCGCACCACTTTCTGTAGGGCCTTCTTGTCCTGTGCCGTGCTGTTTCCATACCAGGCAGTGATGTTTCCGGTCAGGATGCTCTCTACAGCTCCTGAGTAGAAGGACTGGAGTATGTGTGTGTGTGTGTGATTTCTCCCATGTACCATAGTAATAATAATATCTTACATTTATATAGTTACCATACCACACAAATCAAACATGGTTTTCTATGGGGGATGCACTGTATGTTCCCAGATTAGACTAGAGATTAGATGAATCTCCTTCATACACTACGCTTGATTATTTCTATAAAAACCTGGCAACCGAGAGTGAATGTAAAACCTGAAACATTTCAAAAGGAGACTAACCAGGTCCCTCTCACTTCCTGTAATTGGTCACATGAGCTACACAAGGTTGGGGCGTCGGCGGGCTTCATGGACGCCATAAGTAGGGGGTTCCACCGGGCAGTTGCCGCATTTTGAGAGGGATTTGTCTGCAGCACTTTTTAAGTCTCACTGTATCCCTTACAAATGCCCCTATATTGCAACACATGGTAAAAAAGACGTTTCAATCATTATCAAAGCCCCTATATCGCTTAACTGTCAGACTGGCACACCTGGGTACTTCAGCTTTTTTTCGCATGATCACTATTGTATGTGGCCTGTATAAAAAATGTGTCGGCAGAACGCTTACATTGTGTGAAACGTTTGTTTTTGTTTTATGGTTGATAAAAATAATCTGTGACTGTGATATGACAGCGTGGTCAATATTACGATATTATGATGAAACGGTTCATAAGCCAGCACCTTAATGTTGTGATCATATGCTATCACTAAGAGAACGCAAAAGAGAAGCACATATTGTAGTTTAATGTGTAAAACACTTTTGGCTTAATCATATTTATCTGTGATGATTAATGATTAGTGGTTAATTGTTAATCAATTGATTCATATGAATGTATTAATAAATAGTATACATTTCCATAGCATTCTATTGGTGTGGGTTATAACTTCAATTCTATTTTAGAAATATTATAAAGCATGAGAACAAACAAAACCCACCAAATGTATTAATTCATTTCTTTTAAATTAAAATTGAATTCATGTTGAGAGAAAATGTCTCATACATCCCTGTAAAAAAGATGCATGTGTGTTTGTGTTTCATTATCTCTCTCTCTCTCTCTCTCTCTCTCTCTCTCTCTCTCTCTCTCTCGTCTTCTTCTCTCTCTCTCTATCTCTCTCTCTCTCTCTCTCTCCCTATCTCTCTCTATCTCTCCCTCTCTATCCTTGTCGGTCTGTATCTCTCTTTCTCTGTCTCTTTCTTTGCCCTTGTCTGTGTGTATCTCTCTCTCTCTCTCTCTCTCCATGTCCTTGACTGTCTGTATCTCTCTCTCTCATCCTCACTCTTATCAGGAGGCGAGGGATCAGCAGAGGCAGGTCAGAAAGAGACATCCACCTGTGACATCTGCCAATTTTGGTGCAGAGTGTGATGTGGACGCAGAGGATGTCTGGTGAGTCCACACTCACACAGACACACACACATAGAATATTTTATTTATGTCCACATAAAGTTTAAAGGACACAAATATTAACAGTGCACTTGTACATTGTGGGATTATTCCGATACAATCGTGCCACAGTGGCAATCAAAGTTACAGACTCACATGGATGATAAACCTGACAATCAACACAGGGTACAGATAGCAGCGTATTCTCCAAATTGCCCGGCTGCCAATAATTGCTGACACTGAGCAATATTTTGCTCACACACACACACACACACACACACACACACACACACACACACACACACACACACACACACACACACACACACACACACACACACACACACACACACACACACACACACACACACACACACACACACACACACACACACACACACAGACACACAGACACACACACACACACTTACACACACACTTACACACAAACACATACATACACGTACACACAGACACACACTTGTACACACACACACAGGCACATGCAGGCACATACATATACACTCAGACACACACTCACACTCACACTCACACACACGTGCAGGCACATACATATCACTAAGACACACAAACACATATACACACACATACACGTACACACACATTCACACGTGTACACACACACACACACACACACACGTGTACACACACACACACACACACATACACACATATACACACAAAACCCCTTAACTCTAAAATAGTTCCATTACCTTGTGGGGTCCGATGTTCCCACAACAACATAAACTATGTTCTCCTACTGTTTGGTACCAACACACAAACAACATCCATTATCGAATCAGACAGACACCAATAGATAATTCAACATGGCATGCTCCAACAGAAAACACAGTTTACGTTTACATTTAGTCATTTAGCTGACGCTTTTATCCAAAGCGACTTACAAGTTCTGTACGACAAGTCATCAGGAAGGGCACAACTCTATCAGCTGAGTAACAATGTTCATCAAAGTGTTGAGTGCTGCTACAGTGTAGGTTAGTATATTAGGACAAATGCATGATAGTAAGGTTAGTTAGGGTTAGACTTTTTTTTTATTAAATATTTTTATTTATTTCAGATAATGGTTGAAGAAGTGCGTCTTTAATCGACGGCAAAAGATTGGACAGGTTTCGGCTGTCCTAACTGTGGTGGGCAGTTCGTTCCACCATTGTGGGGCAAGGACTGAGAATAGGCGGCTTCTCCTTGATGACCCTCCCGGAGCTCGGATAGGAGTGGGTCTGAGATGGCCAGAAGATGCAGAGCATAGCGGTCTTGAGGGTGTGTAGTTAGAGACCATTGACCGGAGGTAGGCGGGAGCGGTTCCCTTTGCCGCACGGTATGCCAGGTCGAGGGCCTTGAAGCGGATTCGTGCGGCAATGGGGAGCAAGTGCGGGTCCCTAAGAAGTGGGGTGACATGGGCTGACTTTGGTAGGTTTGAGATCAGGCGGGACGCTGCGTTCTGAATGAGCTGAAGAGGCTTGGTGGCAGTGGCCGGAAGGCCAGCAAGCAGTGCGTTGCAGTAGTCGAGGCGGGAGATGACTGTTGATTGGACGAGGAGTTGGGTGGCTTCTTTTGTCAGGAAGGGGCGGATCCTTCTGACGTTGCTCAGGAGGAATCTGCAGGTTCTGGTTGTCGCTGCGATGTGAGCGGAGAAGTTCAACTGGTCGTCAAAAACAACACCAAGGTTCTTGGCAGTCGGGGACACGGTCACAGCTGCATTCTTGACTGTGATGGAAAGATCGGTCAGGGGGTAGGATTTGGCCGGCAGGTGGAGCAATTCTGTTTTGCTTAGGTTCAGTTTGAGGTGGTTGGTCGTCATCCAGGTGGAGATGTCGGACAGACAGGCCGAGATCCGCTCAGAGACGTGGATATCCGAGGGAGGGAAGGAGAGGAAGAGTTGAGTATCATCGGCATAGCAATGATACGAGAAGGCATGAGACGTGATAATGTTACCCAGAGATTTGGTGTAGAGGGAGAAGAGAAGGGGTCCTAAGACCGAGCCCTGGGGGACACCCGTCCGCAGGGGGCGGGTGGCCGACAGGGTCCCTCTCCATGACACTTGGTAGGAGCGGTCATTGAGGTATGATGTCAGCCATGTCAGCACAGAGCCAGCCACTCTCATTCCTGCGAGGGACGCGAGGAGGATCTGATGGTTGACTGTGTCGAAGGCTGCAGATAGGTCTAGGAGAATCAGGACAGAGGCGAGGCCTTTCGCTTTTGCTAAGTGAAGTGCCTCTGTGACCGCTATGAGGGCCGTTTCTGTGGAGTGGCCAGTCCTGAAGCCTGACTGATTAGGGTATAGGAGGTCATTCTGTAATAGATAAGCAGTAAGTTGGTTGGATACAGTACATTCAAGTGTTTTAGAAAGGAAGGAGAGAAGAGAGACAGGGCGATAGTTGCCTATGACGGTGGGGTTCATGGTGGTTTTTATTATGAGCAGTGTGACTCTGGCTTGTTTTAGGGAGGTGGGGACCACCCCAGAGTTGAGGGAGGAGTTGATGGTTGCAGTTAGGAATGGGAGGATGTCTGGTGCTATGGTCTGGAGGAGTGGGGAAGGTAACTGGTCTAGCTGGCATGTAGTGGGACAGTTCGACGTTACCAGTGTCAGGGTCTCAGCTTCTGTAATGGTGGCTAATTCTGTTGTTAGCCGGAGATGTCCTGCCACTGAGCTGCTTCCTGTTCCTGTAGCTCACTGAACCATGTCATTCAAAATGGATATAAAAACCTGTAGAACCTGAACACGTGTTCACAGAGTCACAGTGACCAGTCAAATCACTCTAACCAAGGCAACTAGAAAAGTAGGAACGGTCATCATGTCAGGATATCAGTGTTCGATGCTCTGCTTGATGTCAGACTTTTGGTGCCAGTTTCATTAGCATGTATTAAAATTCAAAATATACAAGCTATCTGAGGAAATACACATCAACCGATATACACCAATGTGTGTTCACACGCTACACTGTGACGTGATGACCCTTCCTTCTTTTATAGTTTCCTTGACTATTCCTTGACTCAACCCAAACATTGAATTTTCCTTACTTATGTTCTACTTCTCATGTCATTAGACGTTTACACTTTGAAACACACACACACACACACATATGCACATACTCAACTTACACTCTTCCACACACACACACACACACACACACACACACACACACACACACACACACACACACACACACACACACACACACACACACACACACACACACACACACACACACACACACACACACACACACACACACACACACACACACACGGTTAGTGCATGGTTGGCCAATTCATTTAACCTCAATTACCACAGCAGGGCACTGAGAGAAAAGGATTTTGGCCTATACTGGAAATCCAATTACAATCCTTACAGGCCCTGGCAATGTCAGACACAAGAAAAGCCTTTGAAGGAAAGAAACCTAGAAGAAGCCTCGCCATTACACACGTAAAATAAGTGTTGAAACAACACTGGATTACTTGTCCCCAACTGAACATAAAGATGTTGTAAGAAAGCGACATGTTGAAGCCATGTTGCTACTCGGTGGTGGACTCCTTAAAGTCACTTAAAGGGGTCGCATTGCACGTCTCGTCAAAATGAAAACAATGGTATATGATGTCATTGAATCTGTGGAACATATTAGTTTAAATAAAAAAAATATTATCTATTTCCCAGCATATATTTCGTCCCTTGTATTGAACAGTTTTGCTGGCTGTAGCAACACGCCATTTAAATGAATAATTTCTTTCCCTGCCTGGCTACCCCATATCCAAGAGGAAAAGAAATATTTACAAGTTGGCAGTATGTTAGGTAGGCAGTGTTCCTGGCTCCAAAAGGCACAGCCAACTGATTCATTAAAGCCAAAGTATTGCTTGTGGCATCCGCATCACAACGACAAGCAGTAATTCTGAACAGCTTGTTTTGGCTCGTTCAATCTGAAGACTTCAAACCATGGCCAAAAGACGAGTAGGGGAAAGACATCTTCCATTACTCACACACTACTTGAACAGGAATGAAAATTATTTCATCTCTTAAAGGAACACGCCAACATTTTGGGAAATTAGCTTACCGTCTTCTCCAGAGAGAGACAAAAAGATAGATACCAGTTTCCTCTCTGTGCGTTCAGTAGAAAGCTATCTGGCTGCACAATGAATGGAAGCAGACAAGTTTCTTTAATAGTTGTCATACAGAAGTACAGAATACTTTCATACAAAATGCTTCTTACTGTTACGCTCCAGAGACTGTGCTAGACAAGATAGTATCAAATAACATAGTATAGCATGTAATTTAGAAGAAGAAAATGAGGTCACAGTGTTCGGTATAGACATAAATTATGTACAATGTTCTGAGTTACCATATAATATACAATACTATGCAGTGTACTAATGTACAGTACTATATAGTGCAAAGCAGAAATGGGATGAGGTACAGTTTAGGTACAATTTACAGTAAGGTGTACGAGTTGTAGTGCAATCCTTCATCAATAAATATAAAGTGTGGGGAGTGGGTGCTACAGTGTGTTTGTTTAAAGTGGGTGTGTGCTATAAAGTGTGTGGAGTGGGTACTACAGTGTGTCTGTTTAAAGTGAGTGTGTGCGTGTGGATGTGTGTGCTATGTGCGTTTGGTGGTTGTTGTTGTGTAGTGTTCATTGTTCGTTTAGCAGTCTGATGGCCTGGGGATAGAAGCTTCTTCTGAGTCTTTCTGTGCTCGCCTTGAGACTCCGGTATCGCTTGCCTGACCGCAGCAGTTCAAAGAGGCAGTTGTTCGGGTGACTGGAGTCTTTAATGATTCTCTTAGCCTTGCCCTTGCAACGCTTGTTGTAAATGTTCTGGAGGGTGGGGAGCCCCCCTCCAATTGTGCGTTCGGCTGAACGTGTCACTCTTTGTAGTCTGCTTCGGTCTTGTGCAGTGCTATTCCCAAACCAGGAGGTGATGTTGCCAGTCAAGATGCTCTCTATTGTACATGAGTAGAAGTTCTTAAGGATCTTCTGACTGACTTGGAACTTCCTTAGGCGCCTGAGGAAGTAGAGGCGTTGTCGTGCCTTCTTCACAACACTGTCAATGTGTGTGGTCCATGTCAAGTCCTCGGATATGTAGGCTCCGAGGTACTTAAAGCTGTTGACTCTCTCAACCGGTGCCCCGTCGATGCTGAGGGGGCTGTAGTCCTTGACCCCCGACCTCCTGAAGTCCACAATCATCTCCTTTGTTTTGCTGACGTTCAGGGAGAGGCTGTTTTCCTGGCACCATCCCGCCAGGACCTTGACCTCTTCCAGGTAGGCCCTCTCGTCGTTGGCAGAGATCAGGCCCACCACCACTGTGTCGTCAGCAAATTTGATGATTGTATTGCTACTCCGCTGAGCCACACAGTCGTGTGTGTACAGGGAGTAGAGGAGGGGACTCAGAACACAGCCCTGGGGGGCCCCTATGTTGAGGGTGATGGATGAGGAGGTGCAGTTGCCTGCTCTCACCACCTGGGGTCTGCCAGTCAGGAAGTCCAAGACCCACTGGCAGAGGTCATAGTTCAAGCCCAGGTCCCTGAGCTTGGCTATGAGTATGGAGGGGACTATGGTATTGAATGCCGAGCTGTAGTCGATGAATAGCATTCTCACATAGTTCCCCTGCCTCTTGTCCAGGTGTGATGCTGCTGTGTGCAGCACATGGGCTATGGCGTCCTCCGTGGACCTGTTGGGGCGGTATGCAAATTGCAGGGGGTCCATGTTGATGGGGAGGGAGGAGCAGATGTAGCCCTTTACTAGCTTCTCAAAGCACTTCATGGCTATGGAGGTGAGAGCTACAGGGCGGTAGTCGTTGAGGCAAGCAGGCTTGGATTTTTTGGGTACAGGGATAATAGTGGACTTCTTCAGGCAGGTGGGGATGACAGCCTGTTCTAAGGACAGGTTAAATATGTCAGTGAATACCGGGGCTAGTTGGTCGGCACAGACTTTTAGGACGCGGCCGGGGATGCCGTCCGGACCTGCTGCCTTCCTGATATTCACTTTTTTTTTTTTTTTGATCCACTTTTTCTCCCATTTTTCTATATTTTTCTCCCATCCCAATTTCGTATCATCCAATTCAACCCTCCCCTGTCACGAACGCTGTTTCTTGCCTCCCACAAGCCGGCTGCAATGTGGACTAAGTCATACATAGCACAAGTCCCCTCCGGTACTTGAGGTAACAGCAGTCGCATCTTTTCACCTGCGCAGCTCGATCTCTCAGTGTCGAGGAGTAACGCGTGGGAGGCTCACGCTGCCCCCGACACTTCCTGATTCTACTGCGCAGGCGCACCAACCGACTTGTAGGAGTCGCTTGTTCACAACGTTCGATCCCCACCCTTCAGTTTTCCCTCCCCGTAATACGGCCAATGTGTATTACTGCGGACGACCAGCTAAACTGAAAACAATGTGGAGAGCTGGATTCGAACACGCGAATCCTAGCGTCTCCACACTGGTGGCGAGTGCCTTGCCCACTACACCACCTAGCCGCCCCTGATATTCACTTTTTTAAAGGTCCGCCTCACCTCATGCTCTGTTACCCTGAACACTGAGTCTCCATGGCCGGTTAGCCTTCGGGAGAGGTGTTAGTTGGACAATGCCTAGGCTAACCGGACATGTCCGCTTCCATTCATTGTGTCTGTTACTAGGCTTGAGTAAATTTGATAAAAATGTGTTTTAATCTTTGACAGTGATTAACACCATGCTAAAAATTACTAGACAAAAACTGCTGAATGAGCCACTGAGCTCCTTGTTCAGCACCTTCTTGAGATCACGTGTACAAATAATCTAAGCAAATGAATAAAGGGAAGATGATTCAATCTGGATTTAGTATCACGAGGCGTTCAGCAAAAACCGTGAATGAAATCTACTGTCTGTACAGTAACTTTTTATAATGTACATTTATCCACCAAAAAAAATCGGATTGCAAAGCTTTTTTTTTGCTAGACGTTTACAGAAAGGTAGAGAAACTAACTGCGTTATGTTTTATAGCAATAACGTTCAGGTTTGTGGGAGATAATCCAGAAAAATAAGATAAATAAAAAAGTAAATCCACAAGTCAGATGATTGACCATAATAATAATAAAAAACGTTATAATTTTTTTTTATTTTATTTTTTTATATTCTCAAACTAAATCCTCAATTTGAATAAAGTGATTAATCTGATTAAATGACTATTTTTTCTTTTATTAAATCAACTTTCCAGCCCCAGACCCAGCCCAGGCAGAAGCCCCAGCCCAACTAAATCAATTAAATCAACTTTATAATGAATATATAATGAATATAATAATAATAATCAGTTTATTTTAATACTATAATATTAGTGTAGCCTAATCTGTATCTACAACTGTGAAGAAAACCCCCATTGGTTTAAACAGAATGAATAGAAAAAAGAAAAATAATTATATAAAAAATTAAAGATTCAAATGTTGATTTAGAATTTGAATGCCAACCTAACGAACGAAGGTTTGAACGTTTGGGCTCAGCCCTAGTAGCCAGTTTACAGGCATGGCAGGCTTTTGCTGAGCTTAAGCTTTGGGAGCAGAACACCATGCGTGGTGATGGAGGAAGAGAGAGAGGTCCCCAGGGCTCTGGTCCCCAGGGCTCAGGCCCAGGTCAAACAGCCCAGAAGTAGCCAGGGCTGGGCAGCCTGTATAATTCTGTCAAAACACCACAATGAGGCTGCCGGCCCCTGAGGACCACAGCACACCGTTGGTTCGTAGCTCAGAGCGCCTGGCAGCTAAACAGCGCACGCAAGTTGGAGAGTCTCTGGAGTCCCTGTACTTCACCCCCCTTAAACAGCAGACAGGTCAAAAGGTCCGTGGTAACACAGAGAGTAGTCTGACCTCCATAGCTGACCTGTGTCTCAGGAGCCAGACTCACCTCCTCTGTCAAGAGACACAGACAGGTCTTGTTTCTGGCCTGTAGTTCATTGATCCCCCCCCCCCCCCCCCCCCCCCAAAAAAACACATAGACAGTACTGCTACTGCGTGGAGAGAGCGTGCTGATGGACGGGGCTTCTTCTGTTTCCAGGCAGATTACAGAGTTGGTGGCCAGCGGCCATGTTGGCAGGTAGGTCACACGGCTCCATTGAGACAGGGTGTGGGGTGTTTGTGGAGGAGAGGTTTGGCTGCCGACAGGATTTGTAGCAAGTCAAGTCAAGTCAAGAGTTTTAATTGTCATGGCATACAGGTATACAATGAAATGCGGGTGGTCTTGCCCGCAACGATGTGCAATACAGTGGTACAACATATAATAGAATCAAAAAATGAAAAAAACAACAGTGTGCAGTAAACAGGTAACAGGTAACATGGAGTGACATCTCGGTATCTGTACATAGTTATTTACAGAGCATATGGGACATGCTAGTTAGCTTTGGTAGTGCATACACTGTTCCTGTTATTCTAATTTAAAGTGTCCTTTCCTTTGGCCATAAGTGTGCGTGTGTGCGACATGAGTGTGTGCCCGCTCATGTTAAAGTGTTAAGTGGCTGCTCGTGTGTGAGCGTGCACAGCGTGCGTGTCGTGTGTGTGTTCATGTGTGCTTGTGTGTGGATAGTTCAATGTTCTGAGCACTCAATGTTCATTGTTCATGGCTCTGATGGCCTGGGGGAAGAAGCTGAGCCTAAGCCGCTCTGTCCTAGTAGCTGGGGTTCGCAGGCGTCTGCCTGACCTCAGCAGCTGAAACAGGCTGTTATTGGGGTGGTGAGGGTCTTTCATTATCCTGCAGGCTCTGGATTTGCACCTCTTGTTGTATAGAACCTGCAGGGGGGGTAGTGCAATACCCGTGGTACGCTCGGCTGAGCGCACCACTCTCTGTAGGGCCTTCTTGTCCTGTGCCGTGCTGTTTCCATACCAGGCAGTGATGTTTCCGGTCAGGATGCTCTCTACAGCTCCTGAGTAGAAGGACTGGAGTATCTTCCCCGATACTCTGAACTTCCTTAACTGTCTCAGGTGGTAGAGGCGCTGTTTCGCCTTCTTTACTACTGTGTCTATGTGTGTTGACCATGTCAGGTCCTCTGAGATGTGGACCCCCAGGTACTTAAAGCTGCTCACCCTGTCCACGGTAGCCCCGTTAATCATCAGTGGTGTGTGCGTCTCCTGCTGTCCTCTCCTATAATCCACGATCAGCTCCTTGGTTTTACCAATGTTCAGGAGCAGGCTGTTGTCCTCGCACCAGCGTTCCAGTACCTCAACCTCCTCCCGGTAGGCCTTCTCGTCGTTGTCCGAGATCAGCCCCACCACCACTGTGTCGTCTGCGAACTTCACTATGGAGTTGGAGCTGAACTTGGCCACACAATCGTGTGTGTAGAGTGAGTACAGCAGGGGGCTCAGAACACAGCCCTGGGGGGACCCGATGCTCAGGGTGATGGTGTTGGAGGTCTGACCCCCCACCCTGACCGCCTGGGGTCTTTCGCTCAGAAAGTCCAGTACCCAGGCGCTCAGGGCGGAGCTCAGACCTAGCTCGATCAGCTTGTCCACCAGTCTGGTGGGGACTATGGTGTTGAACGCTGAGCTGTAGTCAATGAACAACAGTCTCACATAGCCCCCCTTCTGACGGTCAAGGTGCGAGAGGGTGCTGTGCAGTACCTGGGAGACCGCGTCGTCGGTGGACCTGTTTGTCCTGTATGCAAATTGCATAGGGTCCATATCACTGGGGAGGGAGGCACAAATGTGGTCCTTGACCAGCCTCTCGAAACATTTCATGACCACAGAGGTGAGTGCCACCGGTCTGTAGTCATTTGGACATGTTGGGGAGGGTTTCTTCGGTACAGGGATGATGGTAGACATCTTGAAGCAGGCAGGGACCACTGACTCCGCCAGGGATTGATTAAATATGGCGGTGAACACTGGGGCCAGCTGGTTGGCGCAGGACTTGAGTATGCGTCCTGTTATGCCATCTGGGCCAGCAGCCTTCCTGGTGTTCACCTGCATAAATGCTCTTCTCACACTGTGTTCCGACAACGAGAGAGCGTCCCCGCCCCCCCGCGGTTGCCCCCCCCCCCTCCACAACAGCCGGCGCGCCAGTGACGTCACTAGCCGGAGAGCCAGCAGCGCCACTGTCTACACCAAACCGAGCGTAGAAGATGTTGAGCTTGTCCGCGAGGGAGGCGTCGTCGCTCCCCATTGAGGGGGCGCTGACTTTATAGTCAGTTATTGTCTTCAGTCCCTGCCATAATCCTCTTGTGTCGTTTTGTGCCATTTGTGTCTCCAGTTTGTCAGCATATGTCCTCTTAGCAAGTTTAACAGCCTTGCGTAGAGTATAGACTGAAGCCTTATACTCCTCCATGTTTCCTGACTCTCTACCCAGGTTGTAGGCGGTGGTACGAGAGTTCAGAGCTGCTCTAATAGTGCTGTCCACCCACGGTTTCTGGTTTGGGAAAACCCGCACCGTTTTTCTGGGGACAATACTAGAGCTGCCGCGGTATTGATTATTTCCTTACCGCACAAATTTGCAAAATATTTCCTACCGCCGCGGTTATTACCGCATGCACACAAAAAATTAAAAAAAAAAGTTTGAATGCATTTTTTTTTTTAGTAGTAGTCTACTCTTTATAGCATATAGCCTGCCTCTAGTCTAAATGTCTATTTTTAGAGGATGACTTTGCAGCATGAATATTGTTTGGGATTCGGCAAGCACGCATTTGTTATTGAAAGTGAAACACGGATTCGAAGTTCCCCTCTGGTCGTGCGCCGTTCACTCGGTGTCGCGGGCAGGGGTGGTTACCCCTAACCCCCCCGACCCTTTCTTATTATTATTACTATAAAGTTACTACTTTATAATAAAGGCATTCGTTTTGTGGCATTAACATTATATAGTTATACGTTCAATAACATCAGCGTATTTACCGGACAATAGCAAGGCAAGCAATACTCTATTCATATCTCAGTTCCTTTCTTTGCTCAGAGCGTGCTGAGTTGTCCCATTCTGCGGTCTGTTAATAAAGTTTTCAATCAGACAAGTGTATAGAACGAAGGGCTTTTATTATAACATTCGTTGCAGACAGTAAAATCATTATGTCTCGTTTAGTACTCCTTAGGAGCGATGTAGTCCACTCCGGCGGAGAGTTAAAGCTAACGTTATTAGCCGTGTTGTGATGATCTGACATTCAGGAAGTAAAAACCTAATACGCGCTTGCCGATTGGTGGTAACACACTGCATGACGCTACAACGTGTGACGCGTCTCTCTTCTGACCAATCAGTGGTCTACAATGTTTCACGTGACTTTTCTGGTACCCAATAGGGTCGCTTGGAACCTCGATAGATGAGTAGGGTATATCTGCAGAGCCGCAAGCCCAACGAGAGGAGAGTAATTTATTATTATTATTATAAAAAACAGCGGTGACGCGGTATTCAGCCTACTCTGCGGTGGCCGTGATGTAACAGCGATACCGCGGTAATGCGGTAATCGCGGCAGCTCTAGACAATACCATCGGCTATTGTTGTAATGTAGCTCACCACTGTGTCTGCGAGCTCGCTGACGTCACTGCCGCTTCCTTTGAACATATCCCAATCCGTATCTGTAAACACGTCCTGGAGCGTGGCCTCTGATTCGTCGGTCCACTTCTTCGGTCCACGGGGAATAACAGTGGTCGAGTGTGTTCTTCCCTCTGGTGGAGCAAGCGATGTGCTGAAAAAAGGACGGCATCACTTTCTTCAGGTTTGCCTGGTTGAAATCGCCGGCCACTACCATCGCTGCGTCTGGATGTTTGATCTGGTGTCTGTTGAGGTAATCGTGTAGTTCTCCCAGCGCTTTGCCCGTATTCGCGTGTGGGGGAATATATACGGCGGTCATGATGACCGCGGTGAACTCCCTCGGGAGGTGAAACGGACGACACAGGATAGAAAGATGTTCCATGTCCGGGGAACACGAGTACGAGAGAACATGCACCCCCTCGGGATTAACCCATGAATTGTTCGTGAGGAGGCAGACCCCGCCGCCGATGCTCTTTCCTGAGGCAGCGGTACGAGGTTGTAGTGTAGCACACTGGACACAACGGGGATCTATCAGGATAATGTGAGGATAAATGGTATAGGGAAATTGTTAAACACCGCCTTAACCTGGAGCTGATTGGACACCCACTCTCCAAGGGAAAACATTTTAGTAAAATAAAAGTGTAATTATTATGAAATCTGGTTGGTTGGTTTGGTCTTTGAGTCTTCATTTCAGTGGCTCTTATCAGCTGGATCTGGTTACCATATAATCACCTCCAAATCATGTGAGTAGTCTTCAATAATCAACAATAGTTGATTACTGTTCAATCAAGAGTAGTTTTCAATAATCACAATGCTGTCCCAACCGTCCCATGGAGAGCAGACATACTATACTTTGCACTCCTGTTCTACTGTTACTTACTTACTTACGCCTATCACTCCTTTTGGGGGAGCATAGGCCATCGACAACTGTTCTACTGTAACTACCAACAAAAGTTCAGACAGCTAACAGTAGCATCAACTCATAGGCCGGAAAATAAGCTTTCCAACAATGTATTTTAAACACAGTATGGTAGAGGAAAAATAACAGAACAGGTTAAATGTACTAAAACACTGCAAAATCATAGATAAAATATGAGGAACACGAAGAAGCTTGAACCCACTTTTGATCTTGAAAGTGAAGAGGGTATCAGGCGGCTGGGTGGCATAGCGGAGATTGCGCTCGTCACCAATGCGAGAGACTCCGGTCTCAAATCCGGGTGTCAGCATTGCCTCCGGCTTGGGCCAGCCGTCATACTAACTCGTTTGGCTCCGTTAGCGGGAGGGAAGTCGATGGGGTGGTAATCTGGCGTTGTGGACAGCGACTCCTACAGGTCAGGTCAGGGCGCCTGCACAGAAAAAGACAGGAAGTGGTGATGGCAGCGTGACCTCCCACGCATTACACTTCACCAATGAGAGTCCGCGCTGTCAGGTGAAAAGAGAGCCGCTGGCTGTCTCTGCATGTGTCGGAGGAAGCATGTGGTAGACCTCAGGTAGGGGAGGTAGACGGTGGGCCGAAGGTTGCTAGAAGCTTCCGTTAATGAAATGATTTATCTGGTTTTAGAGAGTATATGTTATTGTAATATGAACTACATAATATACTATAATAACACATTTCCGTTTGTTGGCAACTGTTGTGAAGGGCCAGATTAAACCGAATATATATATTTATTTATATATATATATTTAATTGTATTTGTATATTCTCTAATATTCCATGATATCCCTTGTATATCCCTTGTACAATATGCATTGAATATCCATTCTAGCCTACTGAACATCCCATAATAGTCTCCATTCTACTATTGGTCGAGACCTTGGTGCCAGGCTGCCATACCCCCAGACCCAGTTCAAACGTACCGCTCAACATGTACGAACAAGTCCTAGTTCCGCGTAGGAATCTGGCTACCGCACCACTAATGGGACTATTTGTTCATAGTGCGTATATATACTGCGCTACTAAAGTAGGACTTCCTTTTCAGTCCAGTTTCTTACCCTCCAATAGAGTCACAGACGTAAAGCCTCCCCGCGACGCCACGTGTGGGAGTAAGGCCAAGTTCGCCTACCATCGGTATTGAGACATCGTGTATATTAATATTTGAATAGTCATATTTGGCACTATATCGTCGAGTTGGACGTAGTCTATTAAGCTAATAATAGTCTGTTAATATATAGTGCTTCGTGCGGTGAGAATACTACCGTAGTCCGTACCCCATCGTTTCGGGCAGAGAACTGGCTGCTTATCCAGGGTGGTTGACCCCACGTGAAGCTGCACCCGAGGAGCCCCAGAGCCGACGAGCGAGTGGACCTGTATACCGGATTATTCTACCGACGACAGCCCGCCTTCCCAGGCACGGATTATGCTTTGTATACGTTGATTATTCCATGGATAAAGACCCCCGACGCTGCCGTGTGTTGGAACCCCCCCCCCCCCCCTGGAGAGGACGCAAGGTGAGGAGACGCTCTGCAAGACGAGGTCGCTTCACGTCTCTCCTCCGTGGACCGGAGGACGCCGGCTCACAGAGAGTCCACCTGCTTTCATCTGTGGTCCAAGGATCGCCGGCGCATTGAACGGCACTACAGTGGGTTCACCTGGGATACCCTTGGCCGGATGAGGCAGCCGGATTCTACCCCCCCCCCCCTTCCTACTCCTGTCGGCTTACAAGCGACCGGATTAACCCCCCCCCTAGTGTATCCAGTCTATAATCATTAAAGTACCATTGCTGTTATTCCTTAACTATTCCAGGTCGTATATGTACCACCTACGCCTTCAGAGATTGGACATTCTCTATTGATATACCGACGAATACTCTTGCCATAAAAGTGCATACTAATTCCATTCATAAATGTGATTGATTTGATTAAGTGCTTGCTCTACACACCATCGCTGTGTAGAAATAAAGACCTATTTCTAATTCGTACATTTGTGTTGGATCCGTTTCATCTACGTGACAGTGTTCATCATAATATATTTATGCCGTGTACTGGGTGGCCGAATATTAAGTACAAAGGTAGTGGTAGTAAGTATCATATCTAGTAATACAGTCAGGGAATTGTACCCCTCAGTTACAATTGGTCCTTCAAGCCGGAGGGTAATTAGTGTAATATTAATATAGTGTTATTAATATTGAAATGGCCTATGATGAACACTCCACGAAACGATCCTCCTAACCAACGCCCGCAGCGCGAACGACGGCTCCCTCAGTACTTAGAGGCTTACGCTGTCAGTCAACAACCTAGTCTTCTACTAACAGTAAACGCGGTAAAACTAGAAAGTAAAAGTATGTCTAACCCCAACGCCCAGACTACCCCGACCATAGAGGCCCCTACGGGTTCTAATGTAACTGACCAAGTTCACGGCGGGGACCAGTGGGAACCAGACATGACTTCACACCCCGCCAGTACTGAAGAAGTAGTCCCAGATGAGTCCCGGGAGGAATACAACGCTACCGAGAGAGAACTCGGCACGGAAGAAGACGGGGAGAGCACCGTGGAGATAGAGCTCCAAGGCTCCGCAAGGAGTACCCCGAGGGAAGGCTCCCCTATACAACCGCCTTCTCCCAGCGAGGCAGAGAGGACCCTACAGCAGGCCTTCCTCATCAGCCTGAACGCCGCTGCTGAACGCGACCGACTGCAGATCCAGCAGCGGAGCGAAGAAGAGCATATACGTCTAGAAATAAGACGCATTCAGAGGGAAGAGAATGTGGCCCGAGACCAAGCAGACAGCCAGCGAGCAGCTGCTGGTGCTCTACGGGACGCAGAGCGCGACAGACAGCAAGCACAACTAATAGAACAGCTGATCAGACGGACAACACCCTCTCCCTCCGCCAGAGGCTCCAGGAACTCGTCTAGACACACCTCCAGGGCGGCATCCCCTAGCCGAGTAAACAACCCTGAACTTGACCAACAGACGAGGTCTATACCCCCCACAGACCACCTCCCCCCACCGGTCCAAGCGAGACCTAGCAACCGGGAAGGAGCAGCATATCCTGTGGAGAGGCTAAACCAGAGACTACAAGCACTGGATGACCTAACTGAAGACGAAGAGGAGGAGAACCACGCCCGACGACAGCACAGTACTCTACCGGACCAGGAGGTCCGGTACAGCCCAGGCTATACTCCCGCGGAGCTGCGCTACAGACCCCCGACTCTATACACGGGTGAGCACGACGCACGACCCGCACCGAGGAACAGCACCTGGACAAGCGGGCCATGGTACACTGCCGGTACCAGCCCATACCAAGGAGCGGGAGGAGACTCGCCCAGGAGGCCTCTCCCCCAACGCTCGCCGATGTATCCACAGTCAGCGTCATACATTGGCACGTCTATGGTACCCGACTTCACCCAAGAGAACCGGGCCCAGTATACAGAACTCCGCATGTGTCTGGAGACCATGTTGGTGGATGTATTGGATGAACGCCACAAATACGCCATCCTACTGAAGCACTTAAAGGTACCCCGCGCACATAATATAGCGCTCGCCTACGCGACTTCCACCACCCCATACACAGCAGCGCTGGTAGCATTGGACCAGAGGTATGGGCGCATATGGGATTACGTGATCCAGGAGATCCGACACATCGACCGCTTACCCCCAGCAATAGACAATCGAGCACTGGACGACCTGTCCATCAGAGTGCAGTCCCTGGTAGGGATGTTGGGAGCGCAGAGAGAGAAGGGGAGGCATGAACTTTACGCCAACTCAAATGTGGAAAGGATCTTGGAGAAGCTGCCGCCCGCTCGACAGGAGCGTTTTAGGCGACAGAGAGACCACCGAGACCCGAATGGCCCCGAACCGAACCTCCTCGATCTAGCGGACTTCCTGGCGAGAGAAGTCAGCAGCCTACGGCTAGATACATTCGGACGGAGCACCCCTGGCTCCAGAGAAGGAACCAGACGACTAAATGATGGAAGAAGATCGGTGACTGTGATGCACCAATCGGAGTCAGTACCGAGCAGCAGGAGCCACAGTACCCCCTCCAGAACGGAGAAGTGGAAGATAGTGTGCCCCTACTGTGAGAAAGAACACTGGCTAGCGCAATGTGACTCCTTCCCCAAGCTGAACGCGGAGGAAGCAAGTCAATGGATAAAGTCCAACAAGCGCTGTTTTCGCTGTGCGCGCTCACACATGGCAGCCGAATGCCGCTTAAAGAAAAGGTGCACCAAGTGCGATGGAGCCCATCTGGACATACTTCACGACAGTAACAGACGGCGCCCTTCCCCCGCACCATCCAGCAGCAAAGCGAGCGTCATGTACATCGATCCCGCCAGCAGCAGTGGAGCCCGAGTACTCCTGAAAGTAGTGCGTGTGACACTAAGCTACCAGAATAAAGTCCTGGACACTTACGCCGTCCTCGATGACGGGTCAGAGAAGACCCTTCTGCTCGCCTCCGCTGCGGCCCAGCTAGGGCTGCGGGGAAGCGAAACCCAAATGACAATTCGGACAATAAGACGAGATTTGAAGACGATAAAGGGCGAGAATGTCTCATTCTCTATCGCAGCAAGCGGCCAGCCTGAGCGACGGTACCAGATTACAGACGCTTTCACCAGCCAAGAAATAGGACTGTCGCGGTACACATACCCCGTCGCCAAGCTGATGGAGAAATATGCACATCTGCGCAAGTTACCGATCCCGCTCATAGACAATGCTATGCCGACCCTGTTGATAGGCTCCGACCATGCAGACATCATTGTCCCGATAGACCGGGTTCATACCGGACCCCGAGGCTGTCCTGCAGCAGTCGAGACCCGTTTGGGATGGACTCTCCAAGGCCCGCTCGCCAAATCTCTCAACCGAAGTACAGCCACTAGATGTCTCCACTCCCGAGTCACGGAGGGAGAAACCGCACTCCTGCAACACGTAGAGCGGCTATGGACCTTGGAACAAATGCCCTTTAAGAACGGAAAGAAAGACATTCGCTCTAAAGATGACATTTACGCCATTCACCTCCTCGAGACAGGGACCAAGAGAGTCCCGGTCAACGGCGTGTTGAGATACGCCACGCCACTCCTGCGGCGAGAAGGAATGCCTACTTTCCACGCCAAGACAGACGCCACAGAACGGTACCTGCTGAACACGGAGCGGCGCTTAGCCAAGAACCCCGCCCAAGAGAGTGTATACCGCGCTGAGATTGAGAAGCTCATCACAGCGGGACACGTCACAAAGATGGACATTAAAGAGGCTGACCAGACCACTGAATCGTGGTACGTGCCTCACCACAAGGTCCATCACAACGGTAAAGACCGCATAGTATTTAACTGCAGCTACCAGATCGGATCCCAAAATCTGAATAAAGAGTTACTGCCCGGTCCCACACTCGGCCCCTCCCTACTCGGCGTTCTACTCCGCTTCCGCCAGGAAAAGGTGGCCATCAGCGGGGACATTAAAGGAATGTTCCTGCAGGTGAGATTAGTAGAGGAGGACAAGCCCCTGTTACGGTTCCTATGGAGAGAGAAGCCAGGAGATGAGCACCCAGCCATCTACCAATGGGAAGTCCTCCCCTTCGGAACGACGTGCAGCCCCTGCTGTGCTACATTTGCACTACAGAAACATGTAGCAGAGGACCCAGCAGCGGACGAAGAGGTCCGACACAGCGTAAAGAACAGCTTCTACGTAGACAACTGTCTACAAAGCCTTTCAACCCAGGAAGAAGCCGAGGCTCTCCTGATTAAACTCCGCGCCTCATTGATCAAAGGCGGCTTTGATCTCAGGCAGTGGGCCAGCAGCGATCCGCAAGTACTGCGCAGCCTCTCCTCCGAGGACAAGGCAGCCAGCAGCGAGACCTGGATGGCTACAATCCCGGAAGAAGCCCAGGAGATGACCCTGGGATTGGTGTGGCGATTCAAAACAGATTCGCTTCACTACAGACACAAGCCCCTGACTACGGAGCAGGGAAGGCCGGCGGCGGCGCCGACCACCAGACGGAGTGTGTACACAACACTCGCCCGACAATATGACCCGCTAGGATGTATTCTACCGTACACCACCAGGACGAGCATTGTGGGAAAAGGACCAGGGCTGGGACGACCCCATTCCCGCACACCTTGCATCCACCTGGAGAGAGTGGGAGATGGAGCTCCACTCACTCCCAGGCGTTAATATGCGCCGAAGCTACTTCCCACCCACGGTGAGGCCAGAGACATGTAAAATGGACTTACACGTCTTCAGTGACGCCTCAGAGGTCGCATACGGATCAGTAGCCTACTTGCGGGCCCAAGAAAGGGGGGGAGAGATCTACACAGCATTTGTCCTCGCCCGCTCGAGAATAGCCCCACGCAAGCAACAATCTATCCCACGTCTAGAGCTCTGCGCAGCCCTAGCCGGAGCGCACCTAGCCACACTCATCCAACGTGAGCTCACCATACCGGTGTCTAGAACAATCCTGTGGTCAGATTCCACGACAGTACTCGCCTGGATCAAATCGGACTCATGCAAGTACAAAGTCTTCGTGGGAGTCAGAGTCACCGAGATTCAAGACTTAACCGAAGAGTTAACCGGAGAAACAGAGTGGCGCTACGTTGATACAAAACAGAACCCAGCTGACGTCATCACCCGGGGAATGCCCCTAGATGACCTCACCCGTCGCAATGTCTACAGTGACGGCCCAGCATTCCTAAAGCTCCCGGAAGGAGAGTGGCCCACGCCTATCCCGAGGGAAGCCAGTCAGGAGGAGGCGGAGAATAAGAAGCCTGTGTTCTGTGGATTGAGCACTGTTATCTCCGCAGACCCCAACACACTCCTGATGGGGCGGCTAGATCCCGCGTTACCCCAGACAATGTACCGGCCTGAAGAAGCGAACGGCCGACGAATGTGGAGGTACAGCCAAGTATTAGCCGACAAGTTTTGGAGCAGTTTCCTACTGCACTACCTACCGTCTCTACAGACCCGCCAGAAGTGGGTAAAGGAGAGAGACAATTTGACAGAAGGAACAGTCGTCATGATTATTGATCAATCACTGCCCAGAGCTATGTGGCCGGCCGGCCGCGTAAGCAAAGTGATCACCGGTGCCGACGGCAAGGTCCGAGCAGCTGAAGTGCTTGTCCAGGGTCGCACTTACACCCGTCCCGTGGCGAGGCTCATAGAACTGCCCCGACTCCCAGACACAATCGATGATGACCATGACCCTATAACCCTATGACTTTGTGAAGTTGACTGACCCCTACAGCAAACCCTTATGTGTAAATAGACAACGCGATTAATCTGTCTCTGTTTAACTGATTAGGTCTGGGACCAATCAGGGGGTGGCTGTTGTGAAGGGCCAGATTAAACCGAATATATATATTTATTTATATATATATATTTAATTGTATTTGTATATTCTCTAATATTCCATGATATCCCTTGTATATCCCTTGTACAATATGCATTGAATATCCATTCTAGCCTACTGAACATCCCATAATAGTCTCCATTCTACTATTGGTCGAGACCTTGGTGCCAGGCTGCCATACCCCCAGACCCAGTTCAAACGTACCGCTCAACATGTACGAACAAGTCCTAGTTCCGCGTAGGAATCTGGCTACCGCACCACTAATGGGACTATTTGTTCATAGTGCGTATATATACTGCGCTACTAAAGTAGGACTTCCTTTTCAGTCCAGTTTCTTACCCTCCAATAGAGTCACAGACGTAAAGCCTCCCCGCGACGCCACGTGTGGGAGTAAGGCCAAGTTCGCCTACCATCGGTATTGAGACATCGTGTATATTAATATTTGAATAGTCATATTTGGCACTATATCGTCGAGTTGGACGTAGTCTATTAAGCTAATAATAGTCTGTTAATATATAGTGCTTCGTGCGGTGAGAATACTACCGTAGTCCGTACCCCATCGTTTCGGGCAGAGAACTGGCTGCTTATCCAGGGTGGTTGACCCCACGTGAAGCTGCACCCGAGGAGCCCCAGAGCCGACGAGCGAGTGGACCTGTATACCGGATTATTCTACCGACGACAGCCCGCCTTCCCAGGCACGGATTATGCTTTGTATACGTTGATTATTCCATGGATAAAGACCCCCGACACTGCCGTGTGTTGGAACCCCCCCCCCCCCTGGAGAGGACGCAAGGTGAGGAGACGCTCTGCAAGACGAGGTCGCTTCACGTCTCTCCTCCGTGGACCGGAGGACGCCGGCTCACAGAGAGTCCACCTGCTTTCATCTGTGGTCCAAGGATCGCCGGCGCATTGAACGGCACTACAGTGGGTTCACCTGGGATACCCTTGGCCGGATGAGGCAGCCGGATTCTACCCCCCCCCCCTTCCTACTCCTGTCGGTTTACAAGCGACCGGATTAACCCCCCCCCTAGTGTATCCAGTCTATAATCATTAAAGTACCATTGCTGTTATTCCTTAACTATTCCAGGTCGTATATGTACCACCTGCGCCTTCAGAGATTGGACATTCTCTATTGATATACCGACGAATACTCTTGCCATAAAAGTGCATACTAATTCCATTCATAAATGTGATTGATTTGATTAAGTGCTTGCTCTACACACCATCGCTGTGTAGAAATAAAGACCTATTTCTAATTCGTACATTTGTGTTGGATCCGTTTCATCTACGTGACAGTGTTCATCATAATATATTTATGCCGTGTACTGGGTGGCCGAATATTAAGTACAAAGGTAGTGGTAGTAAGTATCATATCTAGTAATACAGTCAGGGAATTGTACCCCTCAGTTACAGCAACGGTTTTTGGGTCATATCTTTATGAAAATTAATGTGTTGATAAGATAAAACTACCTACGTTTGTGAAAAGGGGCGTTGCTGCGGAACCAATCAAAACGTGTTACAACGTCAGGTGACTTGATTTCTCCCAATGACATTCCTCAAGCTCCGGAAACTAGGAAGTAAATTTGCGACTCGTCTGTTGACAACATTGGATTTAGCTCTGCATCGGTAAGCTCTCAATTCACATTACTATTGAAATGCATTTTTACTTAACTTTACAGCATTATTCAAACGTGATAGGAAGTTATGAGTCATCAGCTGTTTATATGCAGTCCGTTTTGACTTCCGATTACACATTGGAAAATGTTGTAGCCAGCTCACAGACTAACGTTACGTTAGCATTTTAACTTTCTCAGATAGCAATCTAACATTACGTTAGTGTAAATCAAACAACTCTAACCCAATACTAATAATAGTAACTTGTTTCACATTCTTGCTGTGTGTTACACTATGGTATAGCGGTCTGTGTTGTTGCCTGTGACGTTGTACTGCTACATCTATATATTTATGACATACCAGATTTGTAAATACAGTACTGTTTGTCACAAGACGTTGTCACAACCGTTACATATGTACAAAATATACTGTCTCATAAATATACTCTTCCAATATATAAATATACATATAAATATATTGTTTTAGATGATGTTGTCACTATGAATTACAAATGGGGGGCCCTGATGTAAACAAGACAAACGTCTTTCTCTGGTCTGCATCCCCTTAACAATAGTTTGATATTGGATGGTCCCTGTGCTGTTGTTTACTGTCTATCTGTATGTCATGTATGTAATATGTTATGATGAATTGAAAATGGGGGACCCTGATGTAAACAAGATGAAAGTCTTTCTCTGGTCTGCATCCCATTAACAATTGTGTGTATTGAGCTGTACTGTACTGTACCCATTCTGCAATCTGTTAATATGATGAATAACGTTATCTATTGTAGTAACAATGTTCCAAAATGTATTGATTGTTTTTCTGTTTCCCCAGATGCTCAACCCTGGACCACACGACAGATATATTCTAGGCCTAATTAACCCTAGCCTGAGGGTTCTATAGTAATCAATCATGCAAGCTCAAAGATTGAGCTCTTGAGGTGACTGGCCCTGCTCTATATCAAGAACCATTATCAGAGTGGCAACTGCAGGACCTGTATTTCCCAAAACAATGAATATCATGATTGAATGAGAGGCCATGGTAAACAGCACAGTGAATAAACAATGTGCAGTCCCCTTATATATATATATATATATATATATATATTGTTCTGGATAGAAGTGGGGCCAGGCTAATCTGCAAGAGCTCAACTTTTGAACAAGGATGGTCATCCTCTCACATAAGCTGTCCGGGGACGACTCACACAGCTCTCTACTCTCTGGGCCCTGGACTGGACACCCCTCCACTGTACTAGTTACACATTACACACATACAAATGACAATAACACTATGTAACTAACAACCATCAAATGCACTCACAGCACACACATCCACACGCACACACTCACTTTAAACAAACAACTGACTGCAGCACCCACTTTAGAACACCTAAACACACTTTATATTTATTGGCAAAGAATTTGCACTACAACCCATACCTCATTACACCTTACTGTAAATTGTACCTCATCCCATTTCTGCATTGTACTGTATAGTATATTGTATTGTAACTCAGTTACTTTTCTACTCTGCATTGTACATTGTATGTATATATTGAACACTTGTCTACGTACTTGACTTCTATTTTATACTTATCTATTTTTATCTAGCACAATCTCTGGAGCAAAACAGAAAGAAGCATTTTATATAAAAGTATTCTGTACTTCTGTATGACAACTAATAAAGAAACTTGAACATCAAAAAATCAACATTCTGTTCTCTATGCCAGGCTAGATCTGACCTTGACTCATGTTACAGGATTAATACACACTTTATTACAATAGTATTTAGGTCGGACCGTCGGATAGATCTAACGTTAATATCACGTTAACCATCTAAAGCTCATCTGTGACGTCGTTATGGTTAATACAGTGTGAAATACAATCTTATATAGTAACAAAACAATACACAAATTGAACATAGTTTTGAACGTTTTATTACAATAGTATTTACTGTCTCATGTTGCAATGTATAATCCAGCTAGCGTTCCAGTCAGATCCATTCTCCGTTGTTCTTGTTGACAATTTTTTATTTAAATGTAAGATTACGAACACCGATGACCACCAGACGGCTGGCCAACAAACGTATTTTGACTCAACATAATAACTAGATATCACACACAAAGAATTGTGTAGTCTCCCAACATGGATCAATCAAGTTCACTTTAGACACTCTCGGCCTGCCATCTAAGGGGGGAATTGGCATAACGACTAAATTGGGATGGGAGGAAAAGCACAGAAAATCAGGCGGAGAAAAAGAGGATAACAAAAAAAAAGAGGGTGTAGCTGGGTACGTGCATGGTGAATGGCATAGGCATAGCTACTTTCTAACTATGTTCCAACTGTCTCTGTGTCCCAACCGACACCACTCTCCCCTAATCATGTTCTCCCCTACTCAATAACATCTCAGACTGCCAGATCCACACAAAGACCAGGGCCCTCATTCATCAACGTGTCTTACGCACAGATATGTGCTTAACCTGTGCGTACGACCATTTCTAAGCAAAGAGTGGGATTCATCAATTTCAACTTGAACTTGACTTCGTGCTTATGTGTACGCACAGCTCGGAGCACACTTAGCTGACGCCCAGTGGTAGAATATCGTTACTACGCATAAGCGCTCCTCAGTTCTGCATTAGTTTCAAGGCGGAAATAAGCTTCCGTGCATTAGTGTTCAACTTCTGTATGACCCGTAATTCATTATAGTTCATTATAAAATAGCGACAGTAGTGTAATTATAACGGGCTCACACGCGAACAAGAGGTTGGCCTGCTTGTTTGGCACGGGGGGGCAGACGCAAAACACCAACCTCCAAACGCGATTAAATATTGTTTCAAATAAAAAGCGAAGTATTTTGTGTCATGTTTCCAAATAAGATTGGTCACGAAATGCTTTCTACTTCAATTTGTTGGTTAGAATAGATGACCTCAGTTGAAACTTCACTGAGACTAACAGTCTATTTGTGAGCTCCCGCTCAGATGTGATAATAATAATAATAACAATAATAATAATAGCTTCATTTTATATAGCGCCTTTCAAGAGACCCAAGGTCGCTTTACATAGATAGGGGTGGGGGGAAAAAACAAAGTAACAGACATAGTGGACAGACACACAACATATAAATATGATGATGGAATTCATTCAAGATCCTCTCCACCCTCGGGTCTTTGCCACCGGCACGGTCCATCGTGATATTGGAGATGGATCGAGCAATAGACTGTTACTGTAGCTGTCAAAGCTCCATCACAAATGCAGTTATGTGAATAGAAAGGGATTCCACTAAGTCAATGTTGCGATGCGCATTTGCCTGATACATGTTGTTGCTGCATGCCGGGAGGAAGGCGATGCTGAATGTTTTCAATCCATTAAATAAAACGGATACTTTTTGCAAGGGTTTACTGACTGTCATACAAATAATCAACCAACTACATACTGTAACTTTTCAGTGCACGTTCTTATTTACATTGTGACAACAGCCTTGTGAGTTCCCGCAGTGACCCGCACACAGACATGATGGAATTCAAGTTCAAGTTTGTATTGATCACATATAGGCAGGCTACACATGGCGTATAGGCTACATCATTGGCAGTGAGATTCATTGTTCTTGTATATGCTCTCGTATTATTGTTTATATAGGCTACCCAATACTGACATCAAAATAGATTGTATGACTCTAGAAATCATATGCAGCATGTAGAAAATTGACGGAAAATCCGTCGCGATTTGGAATCAAATTGAGGAGAACTTTAATCCCTCGGTATTAATCAAACAAAACGGAAAAAGGCAGTCATATTCCAGCACGGTCTTTATTAGTGTGTGTGCTGCCCAGGCAGCAATGGTTAATAGATATCATATCCGACATCACCGTACGTGTACACGTCTGTCAGCCTGTCTCATAACACGCTTCCCTCGGTTTAGTCCATTCTTCCACATTTCATGGGGGTGTCCATTACCGTATATGGTTAATCGGGGCGGTTTTGGTATGCAAATACGTGAAAGTGTGCACGAGCCTCGGCGCAGGGCCAAGGTGATATTTATCATGACAGGTGTGCGTAGAACCTGCGTACGAACGTGTGGTAAATCCCGTTTTTTTTGTGCGTGCACTGATTCTAAATTCTGTGCTTACGTGTGGAAATAGAACATTTTCTACGCCACGTTGATGAATGAGGGCCCTGGTGTAGCCGGGCTCGTATTGCCACCTCTGCATTGTGTTAAACTTCGATGCACCAAGTGAGTTTCGAACCCGGGTTGGCCGCACCGCAGGCGAAATTGCAGTGCCACTGTACCAAGAGGTGAATTCACTTCTTGGTAACGTGTGCATGCCTTTTAAGGGTGGATGAGTTTACTTGCAGTACCACTACGTGCCACAGTCACTTCACAACACTTGAAGTCCATCGTGACTGTGGATATACTCACGGACCTCCGTTACACTCACCCCCCTAAACTCACTCCACCCAGGGCATCCGGGTCTTACGGCACCACTGTAGCCGGGCTTGTATTGCCATCTCTGCGTTGTGTGTTAAACTTTGATGCCCCAAGTGAGTTTCGAACCCAGGTTGGCCGCACCGTGGGCGACATCACAGACCACTATACCAAGAGGTGAATTCACTTCTTGGTAACGTGTCTGCATGCCTTTTAAGGGTGGATGAGTTTACTTGCAGTACCGCTACATGCCACAGTCACTTCACAACACTTGAAGTCCATCGTGACTGTGGATATACAGTACTCAAGGACCTCCGTTACACAGGCAAGACCAGGTGTCCCCTTTCAAGGGAAATGTAACCATAGGCACATATTACCTCAACAGATAGAGACTGACCCACAATGGCGAATGATCAAAAACCCAGGGTTGATGCTTGGTGTTCTAGATCAGTGGTTCTTTGTCACATACACACATTTGTACATTTGTCTCACGCAACCAAATGAGCCAAACAAAGTTTCCCTGTAAAATAAAGGTAGAAATACAGAATATTTGGCTACAATTACTTAAGTAAAAGTACAAGTATTTGATATTGAATGTATTTAAGTATCAAGAGAAACGTGTTCATACTGGTTTCTTCTTCACACTGCTTGGGAGCGTTCAAGCCTCAATGTATTCATTTCTAAAGGCCTTGTAGCGCAAACGTTTTCTCTTTCAAAGTAACTGTAACACATGGGTTAGGTTCACATGAATGTTGGGGAGTAAAAAGTAGGATATTTACTTCAAAATGTAGTGGAGTAAAAGTTCCCTAAAATGGAAAATACTCAAGTGAAGTACAGTACTTTCCACCACTGTTGCATTATCATGTGGTGAGACATATCTTTCAACACAGATCCTAGGATTACGTTACATCACCTCAACGCTGTCTGGGTCGGGAGTTGACAGGTGATTTTAATCAGAACGTTAGCTGATTGTAATCAGAATACTAGCTGATTGTAATCAGAATACTAGCTATATATAATATCAAGCCAAAACCAGAGACTAGTGTCAACGTGTGTATAGTGGAGAGATTATTATTCAACATCTTATCTATGAAAATGTTTACTTTAAAAAAAGAAATTGAAAGTAAAATGAACTAGTCTATGTTATTGAAGGTATTTGCCAACTAAAGGACCACTTCAACAAAAACAATGCTGATTTATTTTGCACATAATCTCATCAAAATACTCTTTGCACACATTCATTTAGTTTGACAGTTATTGGGCCTCATTCAACAATACTCTCTTATTATTTGTCTTATATTATTGCTTACCTGTCTGTTAAGAGAACAATAAGAAAAGCCACCGCCACATTCATCAAGCCGTTCTTAACGTCCAAAAACAGAGGTTTTGTTAGATAGCTGATATGCTGATATTTTCATCCAGCAAGAAACAAACATAAACAATATAAACAGTGTCAAGGTGTAGAAAGCATTTATTTCTCTATCTAAGAAGAAGATCCCTTGAAAATAAAATCCCCTTTTCAAGGGAAACCTGCCCAAGATAGATCTACCTTCTAGACATCAGTGTGTGAAATGTATCTGAATTCTTGTCCATAACTAGAGGTGGGCCACAGTGCTGGGTCCTGTACTTTTCACTATTTATATTAATGATATTGTTTCTTCTTTGAATGACTGTCATTCCATTTGTATGTGGACAATACTATTGTGTACTGTATCGCTGACACTGTTCAGTTGGCCACTGAGAACTTGCAGATTTCTTTTATTGTTCTTCAGGAAGCTTTTATCAATCTTAAATTAGTCCTCAATGCTAGTCAAACTAAATGTACTGTATGCTGTTCTCCAGAGCCAGAAATGTTGATTATGATGACGTACATATATCTACCATAAGCGGTTCTAACATTGAGAGAGTCCCTGAGTATAAATATCTTGGCTTGTGGCTCAATGAGACATTTTCATTTAAGTTCCATGTGGATATTCTTGCTTCCAAGTTGCGACCGAAAATTGGCTACCTGTACAGGTAGATCCAGCTTTCCTGTGATTATAGAAAGAGGATTGTTGAAGCTGTTTTCTTGTAAATGTTGGACTATGGTGATGTGATTTATAGACATGCTGCAGCTTCAGCTCTTAAAACTCTGGACTATCATTCTGCCCTCAGATCTATTACTGGTGACATCACTGTGTCTTTTATGAAATGGTTGGATGGCCTTCTCTGGTCGAAAGGCGTAACTATCATTGGTATTTGTTTATTTTTAAAGATCTTATTGGTAAACTTCCCCCTTGCATCACAATACTGTTGGAATAGAATCATGGAACCTATTCTACATGATCAAATGGTTCTTAGGGTTCCTTTGATGCTTTCAACACCCTTCAACTGACTCTGAATCTGAAGGTTTTTCTTTTGGTACCTTCTTTTGCTGCATTTGAAAGTATGATCTCCGTCCACTGTGTGTCGACTTGTAACTGTCTTAGCTGATTTCTTTTATTGTTTATTCTTATTTATTGAGACTATTTATATGAAATTGCTGATAAACTGTGTCTTGTTTTGTAAGCTCACCTTTGCTGTAAATGAGGGTAACCTTAGTGTCTTACGAGTTTAAATAAAGGTTGAATGAATAAATGTATGAATTAATTAATTAATTAATTAATTGATGTGAGTACTTCTTCAAGCACTGACAATGTCAAGAGAGATGGTGGTTACTGTACAGACAGTAGGTATATATTGAGCACACTCAAAAGAGTGTTTAATCTGTTATGATAGTGAGTTGAAATCCTGAGAAAGGGAGTGACAGAGTGAGCAAAGCGTCTCAAAGCCACCGCTCACACTCTCATTCAGTTCAGTCAGAGTGTTGTTCTGTGGAGAGTCAATGTGTCATTATGTGGGGAGTCAAAGTGTCATTCTGTGGAGAGTCAAAGTGTTGTTCTGTGTAGAGTCAAAGTGTCATTCTGTGGAGAGTCAAAGTGTCGTTCTGTGGAGAGTCAAAGTGTTGTTCTGTGGAGAGTCAAAGTGTCGTTCTGTGGAGAGTCAAAGTGTCGTTCTGTGGAGAGTCAAAGTGTTGTTCTGTGGATAGTCAATGTGTCGTTCTGTGGAGAGTCAAAGTGTTGTTCTGTGTGGAGAGTTAAAAGTGTCGTTCTGTGGAGAGTCAAAGTGTCATTCTGTGGAGAGTCAAAGTGTTGTTCTGTGGGGAGTCAAAGTGTCGTATATGGGAGAGTCAAAGTGTCGTTCTGTGGAGAGTCAAAGTGTCGTTCTGTGGAGAGTCAAAGTGTCGTTCTGTGGAGAGTTAAAAGTGTCGTTCTGTGGAGAGTCAAAGTGTCATTCTGTGGAGAGTCAAAGTGTTGTTCTGTGGGGAGTCAACGTGTCGTATATGGGAGAGTCAAAGTGCCGTTCTGTGGAGAGTCAAAGTGTCGTTCTGTGGAGAGTCAAAGTGTTGTTCTGTGGAGAGTCAAAGTGTCGTTCTGTGGAGAGTCAAAGTGTCGTTCTGTGGAGAGTCAAAGTGTCATTCTTGGGAGAGTCAAAGTGTCGTTCTTGGGAGAGTCAAAGTGTTGTTCTGTGGAGAGTCAAAGTGTCGTTCTGTGGAGAGTCAAAGTGTCGTTCTGTGGAGAGTCAAAGTGTTGTTCTGTGGAGAGTCAAAGTGTTGTTCTGTGGAGAGTCAAACTGTTGTTCTGGGGAGAGTCAAACTGTTGTTCTGGGGAGAGCCAAAGTGTTGTTCTGTGGAGAGTCAAAGGGAATTGAAAAGGCAGAGGGAGAGGCAGGGTGAGGGGAGCATGTGAATGAACACACAAAAATGAGCACAATCTATACTTTAGTTATCTCTTATTTCACACTAATTTCATTCTACCTCCCTATCTACAGTATATCACACATGAAAGACATTGTGTGATTGTGTGTGTTTGTCTCTCTCTCTCTCTTCTCTTGACTCTCTGTCTCTCTCTCGTTCTCTATCTGTCTTTCTCTTTATTTGCCTCTCTCCTCTCTGCTCTCTGTCTCATACAATCTATCTCTTTTCTATATCCCTCCCTCTGCCCCCCCCCCTCTCTCTGTCTTTTGGAAGGATTACTGTGAAATTTTAGGCTGAAATCAATAATAATACAAATCAATGTAATGCTCAGCAGCAATAAGGTTTAGAGCTGCCGCGATCTGTACACAACATTAAACAGCCGTTGGATGGAAGCTGTGTGCCTGTTTCACGAGTATAAATAAAGGTTTGAAATGAAATGAAATGAAAGTATGTGCACATGGCATGCGTTTCTGTCAGGGAGGGTGTTTCAGGTGTGTGTGTGTGTGTGTGTGTGTGTGTGTGTGTGTGTGTGTGTGTGCAAGGCAGTGTGTACTGTATGTGTAAGATAATAATCTTATAATAATAATAATAATAATAATAATAATAATAATAATAATAATAATAATAATAATAATAATAATAATAATAATAATAATAATAATAATAATAATAATAATAATAATAATAATAATAATAGTGTGTGTGTGTGTGTGTGTGTGTGTGTGTGTGTGTGTGTGTGTGTGTGTGTGTGTGTGTGTGTGTGTGTGTGTGTGTGTGTGTGTGTGTGTGTGTGTGTGTGTGTGTGTGTGTGTGTGTGTGTGTGTGTGTGTGCAAGGCAGTGTGTGTACTGTATGTGTAAGATAAGATAAGATATTTCTTTATTGATCCCCTTGGGGAAATCCGTGCATCATAGCAGCATGGGGGAGATGGGAGAGGAGGTACAGGTATGGGCAGGGTAATTGAAGAAAGACATAAATATAGGCAATCAAATAAAATGTGAATATGCAAATGTGAAGAAAAAAATAAACAGTGTAAACAATATAATTAACTCTGAATAGAAAATAATGAGAAAAGGACAGTATACACAAGGTGCAAGTGAGGGTATGTATGTACCCTAACTGGCATGATACTGTATACGTCAGGGGTCGCCAATTAGGTTTTGCCGCGGGCCAGATTTTCCCCAAGCCCTTGCTTCGCGGGCCAGGATCAAAAACAATGGCTAATTTAATATACTGATATTGAAAAAAGACAAACGTTTTTCTCTGGTCTGCATCCCCCCAACAACCGTGTGCACTGCGCCGCACTGCACTGCACCCACTCTGCAATCCGCCAAACAAAGTTCTCACTCATCCATTCATTCATGAACAGCTCTCAGCTGTTGCAGATCACCGCGGCGCCGGTGTTCTGCGCGCAGGAGTGCTGGCAGCAGAATTCGAGGAAGAGTAGAATTTTGCAGAACACCGGCGGGTGATGAACAGATCAGAATGCATGAAAACACGACTCACCATACCTTCTTGTTTGTTGTTAAGTCCTCCAAAATCCCTGCTAATGTTTGAAACATGTCATATCCACTCGCCGCCCTCCAATTCCAGATTGGCGTTGAATGCAGCTACTTTATCTGCCAACTTGCCTCGTTGTTGTTGTTGTTGTTGTCGCCACATATTATGCAGAGAGGACGTCGGCTCGGCACGCAAGAATCACCGACCTGTTACGATAAACCCGTATTTTAAGTATGGCTCCTGTTTATTAAAAGAAGCGTTATATTTCCCCGTTGCAAAGAATCTATCCAAAGATGTTTGTTTTGTTTTCTTCAACTCGCTCGCGAGTCGCATCTCGAACGCGGAAGTGAAAGTGTGTTAGGGAAAGACACAGGGCCCGGTGGGACTATTCCATTGGTTCTCCCAGTCCACCTGACCATTTCTAGCATTTCAATTGGCTATAGTGACAGACATGCTTTTGATGACTGCCGGTAGATAGATACAGCTTCACAATAAAAGACACCTTGGCGTCCCGAGTGAATATTTCCCGTGCGTCAAATAAATATCATATTCTCAAAATAATCTGACGGGCCAGAAATTATTGCTGGCGGGCCAATGTTGGCCCGCGGGCCGCCTATTGCCGATCCCTGGTATACGTCATACGTTATAATCCATGCAGGTTTTGGTGGTTAAGAGTCAAACACACTGTCAGACATTAGTAGTTCTCCAGCTCCTGCCAGCAGTCCATGCCCACAGTTGTGGAGCCTGATGGCCGCTGGCACGAAGGACTGGCTGAGACAGTTGGTGGAGTGTCGGGGGGGGTCTGAGTCTGAGCTGAACGTGCTCCTCATCTTGACTAGCTCCTCATAGAGAGGGTGGGAAGGGTTCTCCAGGATAGCGGCCAGCTTCATTCTCATCCTCCTCTCTGCCACCACCTCTAGTTTGATCAGCTCGACAGCCACCACAGAGCTGGCCTTCCTTACCAGCTTGTTCAGTGTGTTGGTGCCCCTTGAGTTGATGTAGCCCCCCCCCCCCCCCCCCCCCCCCAGAATACAAATGCAATAACAAGGATGCTGGCTACTACAGACTGGTAAAATGAAGGACCTGAGTCTCCTCAGGGAGAGCAGTATGCACAGTAACTTCCTATAGAGGGCCCCTGTGGTGTGCACAGTAACTTCCTATAGAGGGCCCCTGTGTTGTGCACAGTAACTTTCTATAGAGGAACTTTCTATAGAGGTCTATGTCTCCACTATATCCACCTAATCCCCTCGGATGGTGATGGGAGTCAGGGTGGGGGGCTCTTCCTGCCTCTCCGGAAGTCCACCACCAGCTCCTTGGTGATGTTGAGTTGGAAGTGGTCGCTGTTGCTCCACCCTACAAAGCTCTCCACCAGGTCATGCTCCAGCCGCATCACCGTGAGCTTCTCTGCCATCCGCAAAGGCTGGATGGTGTGGAAGGCGCTGGAGAAGTCAAAGAACATGATTCTCACTGAGCTGCGCGGCCTCTCCAGGTGCATGTAGCCTCTGTGATGCATGTGGGATAGAGATGTCCAATATTATCGGCCTACCGATATTATCGGCCTACCGATATTATAGGTCGATATTGGCATTCAAATGTAATATCGGAAATTGTCGTTTTTTATTTATGTTTGTTTGGCATATCATAATAGGGAATAAGGATTTTCCCTTAAAATCCTCTATCTAATCTACTCTGCGTTGTGTTCTATATTCACCTTAAAACCTATTACTAATAATAAGACCAACACGGTCTTGTAGGACAGCCCAGGAAAAAGCTTTAATGAGGAGGAGAGAAGGTTCTAATGTTCAGATCCGTTTTTATTTCGAAGTCCAACAATGAACAAGAATGATCTGGTTCAATGGAAAAGGAATATGTGCAATAATATCAATGATTTCAAACACTATGCCGTTTGTCATTAATACTAGACTAATCAAATACAATTAAAAAGAATGGTCTTCTGGTGTTTGATGATCTGGCTTATCCTAGGGACAAAGAGATTGTTTTCTCGTTCTCAGCTCAAGCAGTTCCTCTGTTCTCGTTCGCCGTCCTCTTCCGGTGGGGGGTGGTGTGTGTGTTCTGTGTCTTGTGTTTCCCACACCCCCCTTTTATCAATGAGCTGAAAACTCTCCACGTGAGGTCATCAGTGACCTCACACAAATTGTTTCATCCAATCACCAGCATTCACAGTTCAAATCTCAAGGGAGGTGGGACATAGCCCAACTGCTTCATTTTTCATTGTTTCAAATCAAATTAATATAACTAGTAAGAAATAGACTTAATACTTTAGGTATTAAGTCTCAAAACATTCATGGTAGAATTCTGCTTAATTCCCTAAACACATACATTCTATTTTTGTCTCAAAAGCATTTGATTCTAGATGAGAATCACTATTTGTCTCATCAGCCTAGATTTATAGCATTGTAATCATTCCTTTTAGCTTAAGTTAATATCTACTAACAGTTTATACTTAGTTCTCATAAAAAATATGTCCAACTTGATTCAACTAAGGCTTAGTTGTCTACTTCAATGATTATTCTCCTATATACAACATTGTTTCATATCCTTATGCTCAGATTACAAGTACAATATACCAGGAAATATCTGCAGTTTGTTTCACACTAATGTAAGTATTTTAAACCATTTGAAAGTATATAGTTTCTGCTGTAATCCTGTAACTAGACCCTCCTAGTTACAGCTGCTTGAAGGAGACATGTTCTTTTGTCGCTCTCAGTGGATAACAGAAGAATGTGACTTCTCCCCCCACTGTCCCAACTGCTGACAACACTTGTATGTAAATCCACCTCTGTTGTGAGCACAATGTCAATCAATCTCTGTAAACACACACACACAATCTATGAACTATGTCACTCTAGTTCTTACCAGTATATTTGATTTCCAACTGTTACACTTTGACTGTTTCTAAAAGACTAGACACATGATTCATTCATTTTGCACATGACTTAATGTTTATTACTGAGTTCCTTAACCTAGAAACAAACTTCTTTTTCTCTTATCTTGCAAACACAGGTTCTAGGCAGGATGTAGCTTTGAGGGTTTTACTCTCTAGTGATCTTTTATGACTTGCAGAGGACAGCTGTCTCTGACCCTCTGTACTTAAACCTTTCTTCCTAGGGACATATCACAACATGTGTAGGAGCTATATTTATCAAAATATACGACAGGCACAACTCGCAATAAATGCTGTGGCTTTCGCATTTCTGAAGATGTTTGGGCAGATGGCGTGAATGCCTTCTACAACAGAACTGCGTTTCCGCGTTGCTCTGATTGGCCACTGACCCCACGTGACCCTACACTATTACACGCCCCCTTATCGACGCGCGTTATGCGTTATAACAGTTTACACTAAGCTACAGTATCCTCAAAAATCAGGGTCTACTGCAGGGTCTACTGCAGGGTCTACTGCAGGGTCTACTACAGGGTCTACTACATGGTCTACTGTATGCATGACAAATATATTCCTTGAGCGAAAATGCTAAGACAAACAAGCTTGTTTACATTGTCTGAGTGTAAGGCTGCCCTCTTCTTTTGGACTATGTGACCTGCAAGTGAAGAATGCTTTAGAAATCAATTTTATTAAATTGAATAAATAAAATAAATAAAATGAATGAAAACATACCTCTCAATAAGGTAACATTTGTTGCCGATACAGCCAATAACAGTTTACACTAAGCTACAGTATCCTCAAAAATCAGGGTCTACTGCAGGGTCTACTGCAGGGTCTAGTGCAGGGTCTACTACAGGGTCTACTGTATGCATGAAATCTATTCCTTGAGCCAAATGCTAAGACAAACAAGCTTGTTTACATTGTCTGAGTGTAAGGCTGCCCTCTTCTTTTGGACTATGTGACCTGCAAGTGAAGAATGCTTTAGAAATCAATTTAATTAAATTGAATAAATAAAATGAATGAAAACATACCTCTCAATAAGGTAACATTTGTTGCTGATACAGCCAATAACAGTTTACACTAAGCTACAGTATCCTCAAAAATCAAAACAGCCCACAGCAAGCTACAGTGTCTGGGGGCATGACTGCAGGGTCTAGTGCAGAGTCTACTACAGTGTCTGGGGGCATGACTACAGGGTCTAGTACAGTGTCTGGGGGCATGACTACAGGGTCTAGTACAGTGTCTGGGGGCATGACTACAGGGTCTACTACAGTGTCTGGGCTCTGGGGGCATGACTACAGGGTCTACTATAGTGTCTGGGGGCATGACTACAGGGTCTAGTACAGTGTCTGGGGGCATGACTACAGGGTCTAGTACAGTGTCTGGGGGCATGACTACAGGGTCTACTACAGTGTCTGGGGGCATGACTACAGGGTCTAGTACAGTGTCTGGGGGCATGACTACAGGGTCTACTACAGTGTCTGGGGGCATGACTACAGGGTCTACTACAGTGTCTGGGGGCATGACTGCAGAGTCTAGTGCAGGGTCTAGTGCAGGGCCTACTGTATGCATGACAAATCTATTCCTTGAGCCAATTGCTAAGACAAACAAGCTTGTTTACATTGTCTGAGTGTAAGGCTGCCCTCTTCTTTTGGACTATGTGACCTGCAAGTGAAAATAGCCTCTCACATGGCACAGAGGTGGCAGGAGTAGCCAGATATTTGCGAGCAAGAGGAGACCATAGGCTGTCCATAGGCTTTTGCGTGAGCTGCCCACCACTCCAGTGGACAGTCATTCATTCCGATGCTGGGCTCAGCTTTGTAGAGGTCTAGTTGTCCTGACAGTACCCTGACTTCATCTGAATCAGAGTCTGAAGACAGCAGGAGGAGGGTCCTCTACGCTGGTGGCTCGTCCTCTGTGGCTTGTGGAGCAGCTTGGTCTGCTTCTGGTCCTGGCAGCATCTCTTTAAGCCAGGTCCACACCTAATAAGAGGGACAATTAATTAGTTGCATAGGACTTTTCATGACAGCCGCCCTAAGGACTTAACACTGGTCTTCTCATTCACACACACACACACACCTCATCCCTCTCGTCCTTTGGTACGCTCTTCAAGTCCTTGAATCGCGGGTCGAGGGCTGTAGCCAGCTTCAGCCATCTGTTGTTGAGGGTTGCTTTGCGTAAGTCCAGGTCCTTCGTGAAGCTGGCCTTGAACTTTACCATGTAGCCCGGCTCCTCCTCGTTGAGGTCCATGATGCGGTTTAGGTGGCAGAGTGCGGGGAGCACCACAGAGCATGAGACGTAGGTTTCCCCTCCAAGGAGCTCGGCCACATACCTGCAGTGAAACAAGAGAGAGCGAGAGAGAAAGAGGTGAAGGTGTGTGTATGAGAGGGAGATAGGTGTGTGTATGGGGGAGAGAGGGGGGGGGTGAGGTGTGTGTATGGGAGAGAGAGGGGTGAGGTGTGTGCATGGGAGAGAGAGGGGTAAGGTGTGTGTATGGGAGAGAGAGAGTGGGGTGTGAGGTGTGTGTATGGGGGAGAGAGAGATAGGAGGGGGGTGTATGGGGGGAGAGAGAGAGGGAGAGACACTTACCTGCAAGGCTCAAGTACAAGCTCCAGCTTCTTCAGTTTGTCACACTCTGTGGGGGTCAGCATGGACAGCTTGTGGTTCTGTTGGGCCAAAGTGGCAGTCACAGCCTCCTGGTTCCGCAGGTACCGTGAGATCATGGCCAGTGTCGAATTCCACCTTCCAATTCAATAAAATAACTGTATTAGTCCCACTGGGGGTTGTTAATGCAGCATGTTGCAATTGTACAGAACACAAAGAAATAAACACACACACACACACACTAAATTTACCCTAAGCATACAACAGGTAGTTAAACAGTCTCACCTTGTGGATACATCTTGTATCATGGGCTCTCTTGCTTGTCCGAGGGCAGTCTGCTGCTGCTGCAGTTCTTCTGTACTGGCAGGGCTGTGCTTGAAGTGGCCTACAATCTTGCGGCACTTTGCCAGGGTGGTGTCAAGGCTTCTGTCCTCAAGGGAGACTGTGATGGTTCTTTGCAGCACGTGTGCAGCACATGGCATGTGCTGGAACGGCATATAGCGCGCTGCTGCTATCATATTACGTGCGGAATCAGTCCCAATAGATGTGACTTTATCTTTTATTTTCCACTCCTCTATTACAGTGTTGAACTGATCAGCACACGCATCGGCGAAATGGCGGCCCACTGTTTTGGTCACCGTTAATGCAAATGATTGCAGTTTCCACTCACTATCGATCAAGTGCACTGTGACACCCAAATAATTATGATTGCCCACCGACGTCCAGTGATCACCTGTTAGGGCCATTGGGCCAGCCCGTGCCAACACTTCTTCCCTCGCCTCCCTCTCTGTGTCATACATGTTGTGGATCATTTTCATCACTGTAGCTCTCGAGGGTAGCTTGTAATTTGGGTCAGACGACGCTATTCGAAATGACTCCGTTAAACCCTTATCTTCCACTATAGCTATTGGCCTACAAGATTTTGCTATCCACTTTGCGACGCTGTTGGTTAGTTTGTCTGTGGTGGATTTACTCAACCGTTTGCCTAACAGTAATTCTCCAAGAGTGGTTTGACGAAGCGTGCGAGTTGCACTGGAGCTAACGTTAGCTACACTGGAGCTGCTCGAACAACTTGCCTGGACATGTTTAGCGTTCATGTGATACGTTAGACTAGAGCAGCTTCGGTGATACGCAAATTCTTTTTGACATAAGCTACATATTACAATGGTCTTGTTTACTGTCCCATCTATATTCTTTTTGAAATTGAACTTGCCGTTCATAGGTCCCAGCAGTATCGCCTCGGGTGATGCTGATGCCATCTTGTTCCAGCTGAGCTAATTCCTTTGTGTGTTTGTTTGATAGACAACGCATGTGTGAAGTGACGTGCCTATCAAGTAGGCTACGGGTCATTCAATGGGCCAAGTTTAATACGCCCAACTCAAGTGTGGATTTCAAAATAAAAGCGCACAGATTTGCCACTTGTCTAAAGTAAATATAGGTCGGCTGTAATACATTTTGCGTCAATTTTCATAACGCGATAATTTTCTGTGTAATTAATTAATCTAATTAACGCGATAAACTGACAGCCCTAGTAAATATCTAAAGATAAGTTAGATGTCAATGTTTTGGTTTGATTGTTTGTACTAGTAACGTTAATGCTAGCAGAATAGACACAATGTGAGGTAATCACCATCCATTTTAAACCGGTTATTACCTAATGCTAACGTTAGCAGATAGACGCGAGACTGGTAACATTACAGCTTGGCGTTAGCCTAATGCTAACGTTAACGTTATCGTTAATGTTGTTATTGATTGATTGATTGATGAGTCGGCGTTAGCAGAATAGACACAACGTGAGGTAATCACCATCCATTTTAAACCGGTTATTACCTAATGCTAACGTTAGCAGATAGACGCGAGACTGGTAATATTACAGCTTGGCGTTAGCCTAATGCTAACGTTAACGTTATCGTTAATGTTGTTATTGATTGATTGATGATTCGGCATTTAATACAGAGGTGCTGTCGGCATTTAATACAGAAGTGCTGTCGGCATTTAATACAGAGGTGCTGTCGGCATTTAATACAGAGGTGCTTCACAGCACTCACAGCGCGGCGTTTCCAATATTATAAATACGGAAACAGCTGTTCTGCAAGGAAGTCAGCGAAAGAGCTGTAGAGCGTCGCATAACACGCGTCGATAAGGGGGCGTGTAATAGGGTAGGGTCACGTGGGGTCAGTGGCCAATCAGAGCAACGCGGAAACGCAGTTCTGTTGTAGAAGGCATTCATGCAGGCAGATGTCTATCGGCGAGCGCTTGATGACATCATCAAACTGCATCGTCCCTTGCAGCATAACAACAAGCCTGTTAGTGGAGTCACTCACTATGTCTTTGATTTGGAATTATTTCAAAGTGTCTCCAGATATTAAACTTGCCGTTTAAGTTAAGGGACAACTGGGTGGGTTTTTTCGGTGTCGCCTGTTGCTTCTTTTCATCGTTTTGCGTAGTTTTGCGTGTATCTCCGGATGATTCTTCCTGAGGTGGGCGCAGTGACTGTAAAGCGGAGTTTATGTGAGGAGGAATCAAGCTGTCTTCCTTCAATACTTTGATTGATTGATTGATTGAAAACTTTATTAACAGATTGCAGAATGGGTACAGTACAGTAGGCTACAGCTCAATACATACAATTGTTAAGGGGATGCAGACCAGAGAAAGACTTTCATCTTGTTTACATCAGGGTCCCCCATTTTCAATTCATCATAAAATCCATGCACTTCAAATTGAA
>NC_140167.1:129820489-129825489 GCF_963971535.1 Notolepis coatsorum
CTCTCATTTCCATTGATGAGAGGATGGTTGCAAGCAAGGCCCATACTTCTATGAAGCAGTACATGAAAGCCAAGCCAACGAAGTGGGGCTTCAAACTTTTTGTTTTGGCTGACAGTAGCAATGGCTACACTTCGGACTTTGCTGTTTACGCCGGGAAGTCAAAGTTCAAATCAGGCATTGGACTGGCGTATGACTCTGTCATGTCCCTGATAAAGCCAGCACACCTCAAGCAAGTACCCATGGGCAAGGGATATCATTTGTATGTCGATAACTTTTATACAAGTCCAAAGCTTTTCAGGGATCTGCATAGCCTGGGTGTCGGAGCATGTGGAACGTACAGAGACAACAGAAAAGAATGCCCCCGCACAGAGGTGAATGCTCTCAAAAAGAAGGATGCTAGGGGCACCATCAGGTGGCTACGTGATGGCCCACTGGTCTTTGTGAAGTGGATGGACACACGTGAAGTCTCTGTTTGCTCCACAATCCACGAGTCATTCGCTGGAAAAACTGTGCTGAGGAGAATAAAAAACAAGCGCAGTGAGACCTGGTCCATTGAGAACATTGCATGCCCAACACCTGTCCTGGAGTACAACAAGTACATGGGAGGCGTTGATTTGTCTGACCAACTCATCCAGTACTACTCTGCACACCACAAGACCATGCGATGGTACAGGACTTTGCTCTATCATTATCTGGACATTGCCGCCACTAACTCCTACCTTCTTCACATGGAGCTGTGCAGAGAGCAGCAGGTGCAGCCGATGACCCACCTGGTCTTCCAGCAGGAGCTGGTAGCTGAGCTGTGTGGCATCACAGTTGTACAGGTGCCAGTGGACAATCTACCCACAGCACCAGTGGACCGCCTACCAAGGAACCATTCACCTGTTGCGATCACGCAACAGGCAGATAAATCCCAGAAGGCCACGGCTGGCCGCCTGTTTTGCGTACATTGTAAGATGAAGACCCCCTGGAAGTGCGGTGAATGTGGTGTGGCCCTCTGTCTCATTCCAGACAGGAACTGCTTTTTCACATATCACTTAGTGTGATACAGAACAGGCAGATACAACCATGAGGAGACACCTATTTTTTTTTTATACATGTGCATAATTTTATTTTTTTTGAGATTTTGCCTAAATTCATTGTGGTCGTGCTCTCTGCCAAATATCATATGAGGCACCTTGTATTACTATTGTAATCCAAAAGTGATATATAGTGTTGTTCATTGTACAATACAATTGATACAGTTGATGTTTCTTGTTGATTATTATTCTCTATGTGTTTTTAATAAAATTGTGTGATATTCTATTCCAGTTGTCTTTGGTCTTGTTTTCTCTGGTTATGATCATGTTATTAGTGTGTGTGTGTAAAAAAACTAATTAATAATATAATTATTATAAATGTCGCTCTCTCTCTCTCTCTCTCTCTCTTGAAATCTACAGTTACACATTGCTGTATTTAGTGAGGTAAATGAGTACAAGACATGTTTCACAGACACACACACACACATACACACACACACATACACAGACAGACAGACACACATTTACATTTACACATTTACACATTACATTTACATCTAGTCTAGTTTGCTTATTTTTTTTGATATGGTACAGTACTGTAGATACAGACACAGACACACACACACACAGAAACACACACACACACAGGCTAGGCCTCCTGCTGGGTCCATTCACTGGAATAACAAAGGAATGACTGGGCCTTTGCTCAGGTGTGAAATGGTTCTAGTGACAATGATCACATTGAATTCTGGGAGTGTAGTTCTCTCATCAGATAGCTGAATGAACGTGGATCTACTTCAAGTCCTATATTGAAAAGGTGTTAGGATTTTACCAGAATGTTTGATAGGACATTGATTGAAAACTATCGTCTCAAATTTGACAATTGATGGCTTATTTTGAAGGTATGAATCTGTAATTTTATATTATGTAACAAAAAAAAAGGGGGAAATTCTCAGGAGGAGGAGCTATTTAGGTTAGACTTCTAAGGGTTAAGGGGATGCAGACCAGAGAAAGACTTTCGTCTTGTTTACATCAGGGTCCCCCATTTTCAATTCATCATAACATATGACATACATGACATACAGATAGACAGTATTCAGTCCGTCACACTCTATTATCTTATGCAACTCATATTCACTCCACAAACTGAAATATACATACATTGTTGAATGAACAGCCTGTTTCTTGAAGTTAGACTCTCCTCTAAATTGTAACCCCCCTCTCTATAACAGAATTTTTGGATGTTACCCGGGAGTGAATTGTTTCGTGCTTTAAACATGATTTGTGCAGTCTTAAATTCAGCCAGGTCCCAGAGTTTCATGGCATGTGATTTAAAAAATAGTGTGTTTGTGTGTTCCAGATATCCTACCTTATTGATAATCAAATCAAAATCAAATGTATTTGTAAGGCCCGACAACACATGTTAATGTCCCTTCAGGCTATGGATTTGTGGTGTTTTCCAGCGTATACAAAAAATATATATATTTTATTTTGGAATATTTCAACTACTACACAAAAACGTGAGTACACAAGTTCCTCATGTTCAGCCCTATGTTACTCATTAGCACTAAAAGTGATTTTTCTCTATTGTGTACAAAACTTCAGAATGTTATCTTTCAAAAGAGACCAGGCTGATGCATGTACTATAAGCATAAAGTATAAAGATAAGCTTTGCAAAAAAAGTATGCAGTCCTCAAATTCAAGTAAAAGAAATTGCCACTTGTCTGCGTGCATGTTTCCAAGCATATGTTAAAACAATAAAGGCATCTTTGAGTAAACTTTGAGTAGAGATTCAAGATTCAAGAGGTTTATTCATCACATACAGTACAATACACAAGACATATTGAAATGAAGGTGGCCATGCCCGCTTCCATTGTGCAAAGTATCATTAAGTATCTCGAGGCTGGGGCCAGCATGTCCTCTTTTTTGGAAATCAAAATATGGTCACCCTAGGCTATATAGGCCTATAATGCTTGTTAGTTTTCAGCGTGATATGCGTTATTTAGGTAGACCTATTTGACATTTTCGTTTTTGTTTATTTATTAAGTTAATATATAAACAGTGTTTCGAATATTTAAAACTAAAAAATTATTTAATATTTGGCTATATAATTATAATGCTTCATTAGTTTTCAGCGCGATATGCGCCTATCTGTTATTTAGGTAGACCTATTGGACATTTTCATTTTTGTTTATTTATTAAGTTCATATAAAACCGTATTTCGAATATTTAAAACAAATACAAATAAAAAAAAAACGTTTTAAGTCTAATCATTTTTTTTCCCGGGCTTTCACTCGGGCTAGGGCTTCAAATGTTGCATTACAGTCGGGCTTATTTTCGGGCAGGGCCTGAACGTCATGGGCTCGGGCTGGGCATGGGCCTAATTTCAAGGCCCTTGCAGACCACTAATTGGGACTCATTCTGAGACCTCGAGATTGCAATGCCGGCCGAATCCTGCTAGGTGGCAGTATCGCCTACCCTTTGAAACCTTATTTCACACTGTGTGTTACATTTTATATGGTCCAGGCGGAGAAATGGGACCCGGGCAAGTTAAAGACTTAATTCGAGCCACTTGATGCATAGTTTGTCCCATTTCATGTCAACGTTAATCAATACTGGAAATCACGATCAGACAATTGGAATGTTCATTTTGGAATACCTCCTAGCAAAGGTAAGGACTATACGACATCAATCCTACTTTGATCCTACAATGATTTCACATCGATTGCAACGATCATATGTCACGTACTTCAAAACATATGCCGTTACTGACGATCAGAGCATCACAAAACGATGCCTTCATGATGAAACATAATACCTAATATATACCTTTGATTTGGAAATAGTATCGTGTCCAGGCGAGCAACGCAAACGACTTCCGCAAAATGCACATAGCGCTCCATAACTCAGCTTCCAGGAATTATCCCGGATCACTCTGAAACTATACAATATTCACCACGGGATAACACACGAACGTATACATGAAAACATTTTGGACGAGAGATAGTGACTGTCAAATGAGCCATAGTATTGTCTCCATAGCTATAATATAGAATCTAGATATAGCTCTGCAAACATTGTGAAGCTGAAAATGTGAAAATGACCATCTTTTAAAGCGTGGCCCAGAGACAGCAGGGATGGGGATATAGCGTGGCGCTGAATGTGTTAATGAGTCGATCGATACAAAACTAAAATACATTAGTATTAGCCAAATGATGGCCACTGGCCAGTTACATGTAGAGCTAATCTAGAGCAGGGCTTGAGCCTAGTTTATTTTAAAGATTGTGTTACCCCAAATAGGCTAATGACTGGGGCTGCTGGAGTTATTTTATAATTTTTTTAATCTGGTTTCAGTAGATATAGATAGATAGATAGATAGATAGATAGATAGATAGATAGATAGATAGATGGATAGATGGATAGATGGATAGATGGATAGATGGATGGATGGATGGATGGATGGATGGATGGATGGATGGATGGATGGATGGATGGATGGATGGATGGATGGATAGATAGATACCTTCTTTACCAGCCTGTCCAACCGCCCGGTGTTCTTGGCTGACATTCTGGTTGGATTCTGTAAGATGTGATGTTTCTTGTGTTGTGTTATTTGTTGTTGTTGTTGTTGTTGTTGTTGTCTCTACCACTGCTGCAAAGCAAGTTTCCCCTTGAGGGACAATAAAGTCTGAACTGTACTGAACTGCCTCCCCAGCAGCCTGCAGCATAAAAGACCATGCTTGCCACCACTGATTGAATGTACAGCATGTCACTGCACACAATTGCACGTTACCTCATAGCTGTATAGGTACATAATATGTTGTTTACATTTTGTGAAGAAGTAGAAATGTGCCCTATGTAGTGGGCGTTTGTCAGGATTATCTCAGGAAGACTAAATAAATATGGCACTTTTTTCCATAGCCTAACTTAAGTTGAAGTAGTTGTCATATTTTGCACAGATACTATTTACATTTAGAAAGC
>NC_140167.1:129830489-129867989 GCF_963971535.1 Notolepis coatsorum
GACACAATATTTCTGACACTGGAAATACATACCCCCAGGTCCCTAGATGTTCATAGATACCAAGAACATGCAAATTGACCTTGCAGAAGTAGAGCAATCTTCCATTTACTTAGGCATGTACCTTTAGGCGAAAACGGTCTACAGATTAACAGGTTAAGTACATTTAAAAGTAGAAACTTTTTTTTACTTTTACTCAAGTGTGTTTTTAGCCAGATACTTTTACTTGAGTACGATTTTGAGACGGTACCCATACTTTTACTTAAGTATAATTTCTGGGTACTTTTTACACCCCTGCATACACATACATACAAACTCATACACACATACTGTGTACATATGTACACGCATAGTCATGTAGTCAAGACTGACACACAATGACAATCTGTCAACATTCTCCCTTTCTCTCCTCTCTTTCTCTCTCATTCTCACTTTCTCTCTCACACTCTGTATCTCCTCTTTCTCTCTTTATCTCTCACTCTTTCTTTCTCTCCTCTCTCTCTCACTCTCATACTTACTCACTCACACACACACACACACACACACACATTCCGAATTCACCTGAAATAATAGTGTGACAGGAAATTGGCTTCATAATTTACGAAAAGCTTCCTCTTGTGGGAGGAAGTGATTTAACATTCGACAGCATGAAGGAGAAAGCATGAAGGAAAAAGCATGAGCGTGGGGATTTTCATAATCCTTCTGATAGTTAACAAATATTTGTCATATAGAGCAAATCACGGAGACCTGTCTTGATCAGCACTCTGCTCAATAACTTGTGGACAAGAGTTTCCATAGTAAAGGTACCATAGAGAGAACTTTTCAAGAATCAAGAGACTACCTTTAGATCAAAAGAAGAATGTGTATTGTAGAAAAACTTTCCCCTTGAAGGTAATTATCTAATATAAAATGTTATTGCCATAATTGTCACAATCGTTAAAATTGGTGTTTTCTGCCCTGATTACACAAAGGGAGGTTGTCACATATTGGCTATAGTGATTGGAGGTATTGCGGTAAAGAACGTTTTGACTTTGGAGTGATATGTAGCCCCTTTTCCAGTAAGCTAGTATGACGTGTTTCACTGGATGTTTGCAATCACAAGATCATATGATATCACTGCTTTAACGATTGTTAAAAAGCTGAGCCTGCTATGCTACAGCCTTCAAAAGACAGCCATGTTAATGCCGGATGATCCAGCAGCTTGTAGGTTTCAGAGGGTTTGATTGCTTAAAAAACCAAGGCTGCTACGGCCCTCAAAAGACAGTGACGCTAATGCCGGATGATCCGCCTGCTCAGGGTCTAAAGTAGATAGAGTTAGCCAAGGTCAGGACCGAAGAGGAGCTATAATTCACTGTTTAATATCATGAAGATCAGCCAAGCAGTCTAATTGAAATATAACATATGGTTCTAATTTCACCTTTGAATTATGTTAGAAATAGGCTACAGTTTATCAGTAGGCTACAGTTTAATTCATTCATTAATCTTTATTTGACAATTTGATTTAAAACATGTAAATATATAACTACCTTGTTTTATTCGCTGTGTACTGATACATTCTGGTTAGATAGGCTATATTTGTTCTCTCTAAAAACAATCTGATCTGGAAAAAGTCTTGAAAAAGTGTGGTCGTTGTATCATCATATTTGGGTCACCATGGTAACTAACTAGTGTACGACCCCCATGCAGGGCTATTCTTGTTCTCCATGTTCTTCAGGTGCTCCTCAGACACCCTTCAGAGGGAGGTTCATCATCACTGGACATTTTATTGGTCTTGATTCAGGATGGAATGATACTTTCTCCAATACTTTGTGAAGCTAAAGTGCACAGCATTCTTTATTTTAATTGGTATGGTAGTTCAATGAGCTTTCAGTTTTTCGGTTTATTAACCTCTTAAGCATCGCCATGCACTCACTTTGCTCTTGTCTGTTGGCTCTGGGCTGCGTTTTCGCCGATCAACCAATACATTGTTGGAAAGTTCAATTTTCCACTTTTCGATCGTCCCCACACTCAACCTATTGCGTGATTCCTTTCTCGAGTTACAAGACGAAACATCCGGCAAGCGTCATTTAACAAGCCGCTCTGACGAGTGGCCACGTCCGGTTGTGAGCGGTCCTGAACTGACCAGTCACAGCTGATGGTGAAAATGATTGACCACCGTTGTAGCCAGGGAACAAAATAACTGGGCGCCCATCGCCAAATGCGTGTAGATTTACCGTCTGGCGTCTAACAATAATAGTCTGCCCGCCAGCTGGCGTGTAGTTCATATCGATACTCTTATTTTGAAAATCCTGTGCGGGTCTCATTGCCGCCCCAAGCGCAGCTCCAGTTATAATATCTGGGCTCCGGCAGCTAGCAACGTTCAGGTTCATATGATACTCTTATTTTGAAAAACCCTTAGCAACTCCGCGAGTCATATGATATCCGCCCACTCAGTGTTGTTTCTTGAAAACAGAGCAGCGTTGTAAACAGAGCAGCGTTAACACAGCAGTGCACCTACAGACGCGAAATAAGTCTGTGATGTGTTTTTTCTTCTCACAACGAGTCCAATGCAGCTACATGCTTTGCACCGTCGCCATTCCTTTATGCCCACATCGCCCGAAATTAACGTTTATGTACCAATCACTACAACGTTAACGTCAGCTAACAAGCTAATCCTGATAATCAGACGAGGCAGAGCCACAGTGAACAGCACTGAGGAAAGGGAAATGGGGGGGGGGGCACTCTCCCCTTCCCTGTGTGTGTGTGCGTGCGTTTGGAAAGACGACGGAGTCACTAGTCAGGACTCAGGACAGGAGTATATTATAGTAAACTGAGGATTACTGAGGATGGACAGATAATGTTGATATTCAAATATAAAATGTTTTGAGAGGAGTGGAAGTTTGAAGACAGACTACAATATGATGCGGGGGTGGTGAGTTGAAACACAGTGTGTGTGTGTGTGTGTGTGTGTCCCGACCCCACTTCTATGTTTCAATAAATTATTTGCATTTAAAACTATTAACGCTGACTCATTCCTTCAGTCCACAAAAAATTATGCTAATATTCCTTATGTTGTTTATGATATTAATTGAAAATAGCATATGAGAGTATTATATGTAATAATAACACATGGCAATATACTAAAAAGCTATTTATAATTTTTGGCTAGTAAAAAATCTGCCCGGCTGGTACTTTTAAAAATCTACCAGTCAAATGGCTGGTAAGTAAAAAAGTTAAGTTTGTTCCCTGGTTGTAGCCAAGGAGCGTCTGCTCCGAAAGCAATCCCAGACGGGCGATGACAGTGGGGGAAGGTGACACCAGAAGACAAAGAAGCCCATTGTTTTTACGAGAGCCTCTGAATGAATGGGAGCGGATGGCCATTTTGGATAATCATGCAGAATCTGTACTAGGGATGTCCGATATTATCGGCGTACCGATATTATCGGCCGATATTGGCATTAAAATGTAATATCGGAAAATATCGGTAGCGGTTAAAAAATATATATATATTACATTTTTTTACATTTATTTAACCTTTATTTACCCAGGCAAGCAAGTAAGAACAAATTCTTATTTTATTTATTGTCACAAGTATGCATATTGTTGTGTTAATTCCACTACAGGAGATATGTGATTTTAGTTACCTGAAATCATTACGTTTTTTGGGGGGGGGAACCCTGCATATATCGGTATCGGTTGATATCGGTTGATATCGGTATCGGAAATTAAGAGTTGGACAATATCTGTATATCGGTATCGGTAAAAAAGCCAATATCGAACATCCCTAATCTGTACTGGTACACACATTACAAAAACCATTGTAAAACATTCCTTTTCCGTTGGGATTCTTTTTAAACTTTGGACCTGTACTACATAAGACTTCAGGCTATGGAACCATTATGTTTTCCAGCTCCTACCTCTCCGCTGGAAGAGGTTAAAAACAGGCATCTGGCAACCAGTAAAAATAAATGTGAGTACACAAAAGTTTTACTTCAGTGTGTTCAAACCTCTGTTACTCTATTTCATTAGCACTCAACGTGATTTTTCTTTATTGTGTAAGAAACGAAGGTTATCCTATAACCTTAGTTATATGAATACTGACAGAGCGTCCCGCTCTGCCATCTTGAGATATCATCTCCATGCACATAGTGTGCACGTGAAAAAGGGAGGGGAGTCCCGTCCAACCGCCCATCCTAACGAGGGGGAGGGGGGGCAGTCAACTACAACCAACGTGCGAAAAAGGGACCAGTCACCCTAGAAGGCACAGTGCAAGCGGGACCGCGTGCGACAGAGCACTCCGCGGTCCACACCCACACACACCTGCTAGCCCACCTGATGGCGGGGTGCAGGAGAGGCCCCGGCCCTCAGGACTGCCTGGGAGACAGACCCCCCGGTCATGTCCATGAGGTAAAACCTAACAAAAGGACCCGGGGAGGACCAGGAGGCCGCAGCGCACCGAGGCCCCCCCAAACAGGGTAGGGGAGGCCGCCACTCCATGAGTGGAGTGTGCCCTGACGCCTGCGGGGGGAACCTGTCCGGCCAAAGTGTAGCTGAGGGCAATGCCCTCGCACAACCAACGTGACAGGCGTTGCTTGGACAGCGCCTTACCCGCGTGAGAGCCACCGTAACAAACAAACAGTTGATCGGTAGCCCTGAGATCCTGCGTGCGACTAAGGTAAACCATCAGCACACGGACAGGACACAACAGGTGAAGGCTCGCCTCCAACTCACTAGCGTGAGGAGGAGGGTGAAACACCTGGAGCACAATATCCCTGGAGCGATAAGAGCTCCGGATATTCTTTGGCACAAAGGCCGGATTAGGCCTCAGAGTTGCACTGCTATCGGCCTGAATAGACAGGCACTCGGACCGCACCGAGAGAGCACACATCTCATTACTGATTGCATACCCAAAGTAATTAGCGATTTTTTTTTAAACTTTTTTACCACTTATAGCACATGCATGAGTCTGGTCTCTTTTGAAAGGAAACATTCTGAACTTTCTTCCACAACAGGAGAAGAATCATTATAAGTGCTAATGTAATATAGTTAGAGGTTTGAACACACTGAAATAAAAATAAAAGTTACTCACGTTTTGTTTACTTGTTGCCAGATGCCTGTTTTTGAGTTCCAGCTGAGAGGTAGGAGCTGCAAAACATAACGGTTCCATAGCATGATGTCTTATCTACAGTACAGGTCCAACATTTATAACAATCCCACGGAAAATCTGCCGTTCAGCTTGTGACGTCGCCCGATTTTTTTATTTTAAATATAAGAGGGTATTGGAACGAGGCATTAAATTAACAACATTTAAAAAAAAATTTAAATAATAATCTTTGAAAGATAAAAAATAAAAAATAATAATTTTTTTTTTATCTTTGAATTGCAGGACATTGTTTTGTTGTTGCGGGACGCGGGACAAACGGCCCAATATCAGGACTGTCCCGCGAACTCGCGGGACAGGTGGTCACCCTAGTCCCACTGGGACCATGCATGTTAACCATGTATTATTGCATGGGTTTGATTTGCACTGGGACCATGCATGCTAACAATGTGTTATTGTTAAGGTACTGTAAGGTGCTTTGTATTAAAAAAGAAGAAACAAATAATAATAATAATAATAATAATAATAATAATAATAATAATAATAATAATAATAATAATAATAATAATAATAATAATAATAATAATAATAATAATAATAATAATAATAATAATAATAATAATAATAATAATAATAATAGTGTCCATGGAGTACACAATTGGAGAGATTCATGGAGAGATTGTTTGTCACATCCATACTTCCTACGAATAGTGAAATTATTCTGTTCTGGCTCCTTGCTGTAGCTACATCAATAAAACAGGATAAAATAAAAGCAATAAAAACAGCATACAAATAGATAAATATAGTGTGTGCCAAGTGACAACGGAAACAATGATAAAATAGCACTAGATTAGTACTCTGGTTGTGGTGTGTGCGAAGTAGCAGCAGAAACTATGATAAAGTGACTAAGAGAGAGAGAGAGAGATAGAGAGAGAGAGATAGAGAGAGAGAGAGAGAGAGAGAGAGAGAGAGAGAGAGAGAGAGAGAGAGAGAGAGAGAGAGAGAGAGACAGAGAGAGAGAGAGATATTCCAGCACTCAGATTGCCTCTAAAATGAGGAAAAGAGACACTGCATGTCATTCCAAACCCCCCCACCCAACCTCCTCCAATGTACAGTTTCTACGTCAAATGTATATACTGTAGTGCCGAGAGATGGGAGTCGGAGACGGTAGCTCGGTAGAGCGAACAGCTTTTATTCAGTACTACAAATACAACATGCTGCTGCTAAATTGCGTGCAGTCCACTGACCCGTGGTGGCAGGAAGTGCCACCTCCTATAATGTTCGGGCGGAACTCTTGTTCCTAACAATAGTTCCGTGGGTGAATTATGTACAATTAACAATCACTACACAAGCCCCCCCAGAATTCAACCATGGTCAAAATCTCCACGGCGGGGAGAGACCACGACCCGGCCGCGGCGTGAGCGGACAACCCGGGGCGCGGTGCAAGCGATTGCGCCCTCCACGGCGCCCGGGGGCATGAACCGGCCACGGTGAGTGCGGAAAGCCAGGGGCGGGGAGGTAGGGGCGGCGCAAGCGCCCGTGTCCTCCCCGACACCCGGGGGCACAGACGTCGACGAGGCCAACGGCGGCTCCGTCGTTGGCGGGTCCCGGGGTAGCGGCGGACGGCCTCGGCGGGGGGAGAGGGCCAGCTCTAAGGGCTGGGAAATGTCTACGTGGGCGGGTTCAACCTTGTGGTGGTTGTACCCCACCTCAAAGGCGAGCCTTCGCCAGTCCTCAGGGGCCTGTGGGCTAGGGTGTCCGGTGGACAGGTCACACAGCAGCGTCGGACCCGCGTGACCAATCGCGACGTCCTCCAGGCATAGCCTGGAATCTGCAGTCCCGAGGGCCTGGATGTCGTGGTCGGAGGCCTGTTCCGAGCCCCTGTCGACGTAGTCGAGGTCCGGCTGTACAGCTCCGATGACGACGCTGGGCTTCTCGGCGACGTGTCCCGCGGCGCCCTCGGAATCGTACGTGAGCTCTTGTCGTGCCGACCATGGCTCCGCCACCTTTGACCCAGACGTCGTGAGGGGTTCGTGGTCGGTGAAAGCTGTAAGAAGGCCGCCGTATGTCGCCTCATCGCGGACACATGCCAACGAAGCCCGTGTCTGTGCATTTATTAGGCGGCCATGTCTAATGTCCACGAGGAGACCGTGTGCACCCAGGAAATCTGCCCCCAGTAGTGGGAACGAAATGTCGGCCGTGATGCAGTCCCACGTGAACAGCTGGCCCCCAAAACACAGTTCCACGGTCCTTGTACCGTAGGTGCGGATAGGGGTATCGTTGGCGGTCGTCAGGCGTGGACCTCTATCATCGCCGGCGATGTCCTCTTTTGTAGCCGGCAGGACGCTCCTCTGCGCTCCGGTGTCGCAGAGGAATTTGCAACCCGAGAGTGTGTCTCTAATGAAAAGCAGCCGGTTCGACATACCTGCGCTCACCGCTGCTACTGGGCGCAGGTGTCTGCGTTTCTGCGTTATGCCGAAAGTGCAAGGGGAACGGCATCTTGTCGCCCTGGCGCCGAAACGTGCGTGGTAAAAACACAGGCCTGCGGCAGCGCTGCTCCTGTTCTTCCTCGCCCCTCCCCCCTGCGGCGTGTAACCGCGAGTCGAGGCTATTAGCCCTGGGGTAAAGTGTCGAGTGGCCAGGTAGAACCGATCTGCCTCCTCTGCCAGAGCACGGGGATCCACAATGTCTGTATTGGCTAGTGCCGTCTGTACCCGTGGCGGCATGTGTCTGAGGAACAGCTCTTTAAATAAAAAGTTCGGCTGCTCGGCGCCCAGTAGGTTCAGCATCATCTCCATGTGCGCCGACGGCTTGCTGTCTCCCAAGCCACGTATATCCAGCAAGCGTCGGGCCCGCTCAGACGGTGACAACTCAAAAATTCTGAGTAGGTGCGTCTTAAACGCCTCATATTTATTCCGTGCAGGCGGAGCTGTTATGAAGCCTACCGTCCTCGCCGCTGTAGTGCTCCCGAGGCTCGAGACGACGTGGTAATACCTCGCGGCGTCGTCGTCAACCCCTCGTAGGGCGAATTGCGCCTCAGTCTGCGCGAACCACGCCGCCGCAGAATGCTCCCAAAACTCCGGCAATCGAATAATAACGGCATCGTTTGCCATGTTCGGTCCGGTCCCTGATACTTCAGCGAGACCAATGTCGGGGTCACCAGTGTAGTGCCGAGAGATGGGAGTCGGAGACGGTAGCTCGGTAGAGCGAACAGCTTTTATTCAGTACTACAAATACAACATGCTGCTGCTAAATTGCGTGCAGTCCACTGACCCGTGGTGGCAGGAAGTGCCACCTCCTATAATGTTCGGGCGGAACTCTTGTTCCTAACAATAGTTCCGTGGGTGAATTATGTACAATTAACAATCACTACAATACTCCCTTTTCTTGACTCCTTCTGTATCACAAACAGTACTGTATTTGCAAATCTGGTATGTCATAAATGTATAGATGTAGCAGTACTGACTATCTGTATGTCATGTATGTCATATATGTCTATATGAATTGAAAATGGGGGACCCTGATGGAAACAAGACAAACGTCTTTCTCAGGTCTGCATCCCCTTAACAATTGTATGTATTGAGCCGTACTGTATTGTACCCATTCTGCAATCTGTTAAATAAAGTTTTCATTCATTCATTCATTCATTCACTAGACACACAGGGTGAATGGCTACAGCACACGGTGCACGCAGCTTGAATACTGCGCCTGTGCCTCGACTGTGCAACATAATCCTATGCAAATTGGGTTTCGGCTGCAATTTGGGCGCTTACACTTTGACACAGTGACTAGTGGGCTTGATTATATGCAAATGTCGACTCTAGTCACAGAGAGTGCCTGATTCCTCAACAGTGTGTCCTTGCAATGTCAGAAAGCAAGTCACTGGAATGAGAGGGTTTAGCCATGCGGTAATGAATGCTGTGATGGGAGCTGGAAATTGTGATAGATTCCAATACAATTTAAAGTAGACATTACTTAATTACACAGTACTTCGAACCAGCAGGCTTTCATTGAAGTTCCCATGCAGTTTCCATGGGCCAGGAAAGGAGAGGAAAAACAGGGAGCGAGGAACTCACAGTCTCAATCCTGTGATGCCATTAAGGATCACGTAGAATCTGCACCTCTAACTAGACCCCATGGAGACGTATTCCCCTTTAATCATGTCAACAGAGGGACACAGTAACACATTCAAAAACTGGTCTAGATGGTGATTTATTCATACAGTACTGTGGTGAACCTGAAATTACAATCATATAAAACCATGATAGTATTTCGTAAGGGTTTACCCTCCCCAGAATAAAGAAAATAAAGAATACTGCCATGATTTCACTGATCCCCCTCCCTCTCCCTGTCTCTTCCAGGTGTGTGTGCAACATTGACTGCTCTCATATCAGCTTCAACCCAGTGTGTGCCTCAGATGGACGCTCCTATGACAACCCCTGCCAGGTGAAAGAGGCCTCCTGCCAGAAACAGGAACGCATTGAGGTCAAGTACCTGGGCCACTGCCAAGGTTAGACACACACACATACACACAGGCACACACACACGTACACGTACACACACAGAAACACACAGACATGCACAGACACACACTCACAACTGATACGTAAATTACTTTGGATAAAACGCCAGCTAAATGACAAAATGTAAAAAAGAAAATGGGATACACAATGTCAGGTGTCTCTTTTTTTAATGTTTCGTCTGAATTCTAGAACTCCACCGGTTTCAGTGCACAGTGACCATCGTTATGTCATCATTAGAATGTTCAATTCTCTAAATCATATTTCATGTGAGATAGTCCACCAGCAAGGTTTGATAATCTGAATAATCTGAATAATCTGAATTTAGTTGAAAAGTTGATAGTTACAGGTTGCTCCACCAGTCACAACCCCTGTGTAAGGAAAGCACACGTCTGGTTATTTCAGTTAGGAAGTAGTTATTATTATTATTATTATTATTATTATTATTATTATTATTATTATTATTATTATTATTATTATTATTATTATTATTATTATTATTATTATTATTTAATTATTATTATTATTATTATTATTATTATTATTATTATTATTATTATTATTATTATTATTATTATTATTATTATTATTATTATTATATAAATGTTGCTCTGTCGACCAATGATTTGCATGCAGGCCAATTAGTGGTGAGGTCATCAGAGGTGGACTATACATCACTAAGCGGCATCACAGAGGTGTCCTGTAGATGCAGCAGCGTGATGATGGCATGTGTGGGACATTTTAAGCCCAGCGCCAGTGAGAAAGGTTTACATGCATATAAGTGTTTTTGAAAAAGAATAAATAGAAATGTTCCCAGGATGAAGTTGAAGTGAGACTAAAGAGGACGGCTCACAGGAATTAAAAGAGCCGTTATATCAGAGAATGACGAAGCGCCTACATCCATCTCTCTGCCCTACTTGCCGTTATTGGCCTTCATTCTCAATTCAGGGGGAGAAGGTCCACTTAGGTTTTCTTATTTTTTTCTATTTCTGTGTGGTAATATTGTGCAAAAATAATCCTACATATAACTATCATGCCACTGATATGAATATTGATTATTATATTGAATTATAATCCTCCTTTTCTAGGTTAGTTACTTTTATTTTGGGGCGTCTTTAAATGGCTCCAGGAGTAAAGTGATTACATTAATCTCAAGTGGTTAAATCCCCTAACGGAGTCCTAGCTATAATCCATATGAGAGAAGACAGAGACATGAGGAAACTTAATTGCTTATGTGGATGAACATTTCAGGGTTTTTTCTTTAGATGGTCCAAAGCAGTCAAGTCAACATCTAACATTAGCTGCTCTGGGAATCCTCTGTGTTCACTCCACACCAAAGTTAAATGGAGAGGATTCAACAGAGTATGGATAATGCTTATATTACCACCCTAGCCTGAGAACCATACTTCTAACACATACAAGAACAAAGAAAAAAGACCCAGGTAATATTATCCCATCCTTTGTCCAGAGTCCTACTTTTCAAGTAGGTAATTGCCTGTTTGCAATTATAGATGTTGAGAGTTCTTCATCAAAAGAACAACTTCAAGAACAACTGTCAAATGTTGTATTATAGAATGAAACATCACCTTAACTGCCAAGACACGCATTTTTGTTTGGGGAAATAAATGGTTGCTCATAAAATCTGATATTGGACAAATCTACAGGCGTCAAATTGCCTAGTCGTGGATGCAAAGCACTCGGAGCGTAGTCTTGTGTAGCCCTACCTCTTTCCACACTTGTTAGCGCTGTGTCAGCACAGGAGAGAACCTATTATCCTTCCAGAATAGGGGGGAAAACGCTTGTTTGTATTTCTTTAAACCAATCACAATCAAAATGGTGTCACAGATAGCAGAAGGGGAGGAGAATTTCCGACTGGAATAGAATCAAATCAAATCAAATCAGATTTATTTATAGGGCCCGACAACACACGTTAATGTCCCCATGGGCCATACAGGTCTTCTTTAAACAAGTCAAGAAGAAAACATAACAATAAGTCAAGAACAGAACAAGAACACCATAAGGTCCAAACATTTTTAGATGAATGCAAATAAATGAAAGAATGCAAGCACTCCCAGACATACCCCATGCGAAGGTAAGGAAAAACTCACTAAAACCTAACAATAGGGAAAAAAGCTCCACAGGCAGTGTGGAGGAGAGAAACCTTAGAAGGGCCATTCAAGGGGGGATCTCCCTTCTTAGATGTTGGTGATAGTAGTGTTGCAGACGGACAGTTGGTAAGCATGCACTCATGTGTGTAGTGAAACACAGATGAGTGCATGCAATAGCAACTGAACATTTTGAAAGATTAAAGATAGAGCTAATAGCGATAGCAACTGAACATTTTGAAAGATTAAAGATAGAGCTGATAGCGGATCTATTTGAGGCACAGGGGCGGCGCAAAGAGGGTCACGTCCTCCCCGTCTTAGTCACGGGACATTCAACACTCCGGTCATTGCTCAGGGACAGCCGGAGACAGGGAGATAGGGGGCGGCGCAGAGAGGGTCGCGAACTCCCCGACATCATCGCGGGACATCCGGCACTCCGGTCACCACTACGAGACCTCCGGAGACAGGGGGGCACGCAGAGGGGGTCGCAACCTCCCGGCCTTCATCACGGGACGTCCAACACTCCGGTCAACACTCCAGGACAGCAAGTCATAGGGGGACAGGGAGACGGGACAGGCGTTAGACAGCTCATGAGATTGTAGTGGGCGGACATAGCAATAGATACAAGTGGTAGGCATATATGTGAATGGAGTAGATATATGAAGTAAGCGTATTATGTGAATAGAATAGAAGTACTTAACCCAGCAGTGACACCGCGTTGACTGTTAATCTGTTAACAGTCTGTTAATACTGTTAATCAGTTGACAGGACCACGGACAGACGACGGTGAATAACTGATCCAAGGCCTCGGAGGTGCATGTAGAGCAGTCACTACAATCTTGGCCAAGACCCCGAGGCATCCATCACCTTAGTCAGCGCCAGGAGACGGGCACTCAGAGAGAAGGGGGAGGGAGGGGGGGGGGGGGAAGAGGGGGGGGGGAAGAGTTAGAGAGTTCCCATGTTTGTGGTGCTGCAAAGGAGCAGACATGTAGTACCCTGTAGTGCCATGTAGTACCCTGTAGTGCCATGTAGTACCCTATAGTACCCTGTAGTGCCATGTAGTACCCTGTAGTACCCTGTAGTGCCATGTAGTACCCTGTAGTGCCCTGTGGTATAACCTTATTTACACAAATAATCATTTATACCATTATAAAAGAAACACAATCCATAGTTAAACAAGAAACATTTAAATAATAATAATAATAATGATAAAGAATAAAGAAGAAAAGAAAGAGAAGAGAAAAAAAAAAAGAAAAGATCTCACTATTCAGATCACATTTTGATTTTCATACTGACTAAATTTTTTTTTTTATAAATTTTTTTGAATTGATAAACACTGTTACATCCCTTAAGCTCGCTATGGAGAGAATTCCATAACTTTACACCAATAACTGAAGGACACATCTGTTTAAGTGTGGTACGTGCAAACTGATTTTCTCCTACTAAACTCACTTTCTAAATGAAAAAGATTTTGTAGTTTTTCTGGCAGTGTATTATTTCTTGCCCTAAACATAATTAACATTGTTTGAAACTTAACCATGTCTTCAAGTTTAATTATTCTAGATTTAATAAATAATATATTTGTGTGTTCTCGATAACTCACTTTATGTGTGATTCGTACAGCCCTCTTCTGTAGTATATATAATGGTTTTATATTTGTCCCATAAGTATTCCCCCATACTTCAACACAATAACTGATATAAGGTGAGATGAGTGAGCAGTAGAGTGTTCTCATTGCCTCATACTCTAACACATCCTTTACTTTATTCATAACAAAAATACTCTTGGACATCTTTTTTTTAACGTGTGCTATGTGCGATTTCCATGTTAATTTATCATCCATAATCACACCAAGAAAACGAAATTCATTAACTCTCTCTATATCAGCTCCATCTATGGTCAGTACTATATTTTCATCTAGTTTTTGTTTGCCAAAAATCATAAATTTAGTTTTTTTCAGATTCAGTGATAGCTTATTTACATCAAACCATTTCTTTAGCTTTGTCATTTCATACACAATATATTCAGCTAGTTCCTTTAAATTATTTCCAGAACAAAAAAAATTTGTATCATCAGCAAACAAGACAAACTGTAATAGTTTTGAAACATCACAAATATCATTAATATATAAAAGAAAGAGTTTGGGCCCCAAAACCGAACCTTGCGGTACCCCACATTCAATCTTCATGAGCTCAGATTTGACATCTGCCAACTGCACATATTGTTGCCTATTGTGGAGATAACTACTCAACCATTCAAGAACCATTCCTCTCACACCATATGAACGTAATTTAGAAATTAGAATATTATGATCTAAGGTATCAAATGCCTTTTTTAAATCAATAAACACCCCTATTGTTAATTTCCTTTTATCGGTTGCTGTTGTTATTTCTTCAATAATATTCATTAAGGCAGTCGCTGTTGATCTGTTTTGCCTAAAGCCATACTGGCTTTCGCTCAGCAGTTTGTTATTTTCCACAAAACCATCTAACTTATGCGAAAACAGTTTTTCAAGCACTTTCGAGAACTGTGAGAGCAATGACACTGGTCTATAGTTAGTGAAGCTGTGCTTATCTCCTACTTTGTAAAGTGGGATCACTTTTGCTACCTTCATCCTGTCTGGAAAAATACCTGTCTGAAAAGAAAGATTACAAATATAACAGAGAGGTTTGATTATACAATCAATTGTCTTCTTCACTATAATCATATCTATCCCATCACTGTCAATGGATGTTTTATTATTTGACTTTAATACAATAGTATAGAGTGGCAGAGTGCCAAAACATTGTTTGAGTTACTGTTATTGAAATTTTGATTATCATGACAAACAAATACAACATTTACAAGTGTGAAAACGGGTCAACATGAAGGAAAAGCAGTAGTCACTTTCCTGATCGTTTTATTTTCTATTTATCTATTTATGTTGGATTTTATTTACTTTGCTCATGCTGTTTGCACCGTCTCATGTTTGTTTTCTGGTCTTGTTGAAGATATAATCATTTTATGTTTTCTTTTGTTTGATTTATTTTAAAGCTTCTGCACCTCCCTCGCGTGATTCTGTTTCTGCTCCTTTTCATCTCGCTATTGCTGTTGTTTTATGTGCAAATGCCCCCTCCATAAAAAAAAGACAAAAGTCAAAAGACTAACGTTTGTTAAGGTCACCTACTCCCTGCCACTATTCTTGCAAAGTAGTCTGGAAACTCGTATCAAATCTAATTTATTTGTAAAGCACAAGTTAATGTTCCAATGGGCCAGACAAGTCTTCTTTAAACAAGTCAAGAAGAAACATTACAATAAATCAAGAACAAAAAACCCACCATGAAATCCAAAATAAATGTAAAATAAATAAATGCAACACTCCCAGACATACCCCAGCGAAGGTAACGAAAAACTCACTAAAAACCTAGCAATAGGAAAAAAGCACCACAGGCAACATAAAGGAGAGAAACTTTAGAAGGGCCATTCAAGGGGGGATTTCCTTCTTGGATGTCTGTGATAGTAGTGTTGCTATGGATGATCGATGGGTGTAGAATAAAACAGGCAAAATAGTTGGTATGTATGTACATATACGTGTAATAAAACACAACAATAGCAACTTGGGTACATAAGAAAATGTTTGAAATATTTAAATAGAATAGAGCTAAGAAAACAACAACAACAAAAGAGAAAGTATAGGGAAACAAGTGCTAGTATGAAAATAGGATAAAGGCTAAAAGTATCATAGAGACATTAATCTTCCACTGAATAACCACTGTGTTTTGCAGCCAGTGAAAAGCCAGTTAACACTTTGGTCGCCAGGCTTATATTCACAATAAACCATCCCACGCCAGCTCTATTTGTCTATGGAGAAGTTCCCCTTCTTTGCAGGGCTATAACTTTTTTAATTGTATTGCTAAATTGACATTACTATGGCCCATTCAACGTCAAGTATCTATTGTTCAGGGTGTAGCAACGTTATACTTTTTCATTCACATATTCATACTAAAATACGGTCTAAAGTATAAGTATGTTTTTATCGTTTTCTGCAGCTTTCTCCAGAACGTGATTTATAGCCCTAAATGCATTATATTGATGATCAAATACAGTTTGATAGCAATCTGCGCGAGATAAAAAATGTCAAAAGGACGCAGTTCTAGAAGTTACTACTTATCATCTGATGTTGACCGAATGGGGGGGGGGGGGTCGTTTATAATTCCGTGGCCAACGTTAGATGATTCATCTAGTGTGGGTGATATGATCATCAGAGCAGTTTATATCGAACACGTTAAAAAATAATGCTGAATCTTACCCCAGTCTCCTCGGGCCGTTGGGCGATGAGCGTGGAGCAGAAATATTCCTATTATGGGATGTAGAAATATGCGATCCATCTCCAGGTTGTATAATAGTATATACGTCCAAATCATGTTGTTTATCGAGTTATTGGTAACGGATTGCTATCCATTGTGTCGCGCTCGAGTCCTGGGACTATTAGCGAGTGATCGGACCGAATTGGAATGAGCACCAGCTTCCATTTCCTGTTTCCGGTCTGGGCGATCCGCCGATCGGCCACCAGATGGCGCTCTTGAACCGTTGGAGAGTTGAGAGGGGATCAACAGTAGATCTCAAGTATCCGGGGGAGAAATATGATTGCGATCACAGATTTTTGAAATATTGATATCAAAGACGTGGTACGGCGTCTTTGGCAGAATGAGCATGGCGAGGAATGACGTGGTAAGGCGTTTTTGGCGACCATAGTGTTAAAAGGGTACTGTTCTGTTCTGGTCAGCTGTACCGTTTACTGTTCTGTTTTGTTGCGTAGCCTGTTCCGCTCTATTCTGGTCAGTTTTGCTGTGGTCTGTTCTGTTCTGTTGTGTACTGTTCTGCTCTGCTATATTCTGGTCGGTTATGTTCTGTTCTGTTGTGTACTGTTCTGCTCTGCTCTATTCTGGTCGTTTATTTTCTGTTCTGTTGTGTACTGTACTGTTCTGCTCTATTCTAGTGGGTTCTGCTGTGTTCTGGTCAGTTCCACTGTGCACTGTACTGTCCTGCTCTATTCTTCTCTGTTATGTTGTGCACTGTACTGTTCTGCTCTATTCCGGTGGGTTCTGCTGTGTTCTGTTGGTTAGACTTCTGCTCTGTTCAGTGGTCAGTGACATTCTGTTTTTTTTTATTGGTTTTGTTGTTGTGGTGAAGACAATCACTAGGCTCTGATTTGGATCGGGTCAAAAGGCAGCTGGACCAACCTGTCGCATGGTCTCCCAGTACAGGGTGCAAACACTGTGTGGGTGGAAAAGTTATTTGTTGCCTATGCAGATGTATGCTGAGGTCTATTGCATAATTTTAGTTCACGAGGAGGACCTCAGCGGAGGCCAGTCCACCATGAAACAGCCTTGATTGATTGATTGATTGATTGAAAACTTTATTAACAGATTGCAGAATGGGTACAGTACAGTACAGCTCAATACATACAATTGTTAAGGGGATGCAGACCAGAGAAAGACTTTCGTCTTGTTTACATCAGGGTCCCCCATTTTCAATTCATCGTAACATATATGACATACATGACATACAGATAGACAGTACTGCTACATCTATACATTTATGACATACCAGATTTGCAAATACAGTACTGTTTGTGATACAAAAAGAGTCCAGAAAAAAGAGTATATACATTTGACATAGAAACTGTACATTGGATTGGGTAGGTGGGGGGGGGGTGGGGGGGGACTGTACATTGGAGGTGGTTGGGTGGGGGGGGGTGGGTAGGAGTGGGGGGGAGGTTGGGTAGGAGGGGTGGGTGGGGGACACTGTACAACTGTACAAACAAAACTGTACATTGGAATATTGACAAGACCATACTTGGTAATTTACTGTACATTGGAGGGGGTTGTGTTCGGACATTTACAGGGGCCAGTTTCGAGTTGCAGTCTCCCTTAGGTGTTTTTTGAGAGTGTTTTTGAAAGTGGGTAGTGATTCACATTCCTTTACAGCTTTGGGTAGGGCGTTCCACATTGATGTGGCATAATTGCGAAACGTGTTTAGTCCCTTGTTTGAGCCGAATCTGGGTTTAACATGATTTGTGGAGCTCCCTCTGGTGTTGTGATCGTGGTATTCACTGACCTTTGGGAAGTATTTTGACATGTACATGGGTACCTTGGTCGTGTAGTGTATCTTGTAGACCAGGCCCATTGCAAGTTGCTGTACTCTGTCGTCTACTCTAAGCCATCCTAGGTTGTCAAAGTGGGCAGGGGTGAGGTGGGTTCTAGGAGTAAGGTCAAGCAGTAGTCTGACCAGTTTGTTTTGAGATGTTTGTAATTTTGTTTTTAGCGCCTTTGAGGTGCTTTGGTACCATGAGGTGCAAGCATAGTCGTAGTACCCTTGAATGAGTGCTCCTGCCAGAGTCTTCAGGGTATTCTTGTTTACCAGTGAGGAGATCCGGTACAAGAATCGAGTTCGTTGGTTGCCTTTTTTTATTACATTGGATGCCATTTTGTCACAGGAAAGATTTGCCTCTAGGATGGAACCCAGGTAGGTAATATCTTCTTTCCTTGTGACAATATTGTCAGTCACCCACTGTAACTGAGAAGCCGTCGGTCTTGCTGAGTTTGTTATTTGAACCGAAGAGAATGGACTCTGTTTTGCCCATGTGTAATGATAGTTTGTTATCAGCGAGCCATATGCAGATTTTGCCTAGTTCTGAGCTGAGGTTTTTTTCCTTAAAGGCCAACTTGCAGGTTAAACCCTACTCTTCAGTTATGGGTAGTTTACATCATTGGTATCTAATTTCATTATTTATTTATTTTCCATTTGACGCCGTAAATGCCACTCAGAAAGGGTTAAAAAGGTCCACAGATTTACGGAAATCCTCCTCCGGATTCCTGAACGTGTGAAACAGTCTACGTAAGTTGGGGGAAACGTTCGCAGCTGTGCTCCGCTGAATGATATACGTTATTCATTCTTAAACTGAAATGTGCATTCTCGTTCATTTAATTTGCATACAGACACGCCCCTCCAGCTCCTTATAAGGCGAATGAGGCGTGTGCAAAACAACAGATGTTTGGCATTGCCATCCACAAATGCTGATTGCGACTGATCTCAAAATGAGATTAGATTCAAATGTATTGTTATTATACAGCACAAGTACAATACACCATCCAACCAGAGTGGATAAATAAATGCTCCAGAGAGAGAGAGAGAGATTTTATTTGCCATGTATGGACGAATCCACATTGGAATACAGGTACAGAGCAATCATGTGTGTCTACAACTAAACCAATACAGGGACAGAGCAGAAACAGTACAAAAAAACATGGACAGTAAGAAAAACCCAGACAGTATAAAAGGATAAATACTAAGGTTAAGATCAACATCCCCTAAAGTGCATATCACAGTAAAGTGCATAATTCATAGAGGCACAATTTACAGTAAAAGTCCATATAATCAAAGTGCGTAATGCACAGACACACAAAACAGCACTTCCACAACCTGACTAGTACACACAAAAAAGAAAATAATAAATAACATACAAATCTAGCCTTTGGTCTTTGAGTTATTCAGGCTGCGCACAGCACTGGGGAAGAAACTCTTAGTAAACCGAGAGGTAGAGCATGTGATAGAGTGATAGAGTGTGATAGAGTTTCTGCCCGAGGGGAGGGGGACAAAGAGGCCTGCGGCTGGGTGACCAGAAGGGGTCGTTGATAATGCTACGGGAAAGCAGCCTGGCACCATAGATCTCTTCTAGAGCTGGTAGACTAACCCTGATTGTCTTGCGTGTGAGACGCACAATTCTGTTCAGAGATTTCGTCTCCTGATCTGTAATGTTACCAAACCATACAGTACAGGAGGAAGTAATAACACTCTCAATCACACAGCGATAGAAGTTATATATCATCTGGCATCGCGTCTCGCTCTAGCCATTATGAGATATCATCTTTGTGCACCTATTGTGCATGTGAAAAAGCTGACACATGCACGTCACTTGCACGTGACCACGCCTGCTCCTGTGTTTCCCTACAAAACACAGGGTGTGGTCACGCTCACGCCCTTCCTTGTCTTTTTCCAATGCGTGATTTTGGCTCATATGCACTATCAATCAGTGGAGCGTTAATATGAAGCGAAGGGAGAAATTGAAGAATGGAGTTTCTCCAGCCCCCGGATGCTCTTCGGCGCGTCCAGACGGAACGACGGCTCTATACCGGACTTTCCTCGCAGTTCTATGATAGTGGGCCGATGGACTTTGCGCGGCGTTCTGCGGCAATTCCTAGTACTAGTGTTTTCACTACCGCTCGTTGTCCCGTGAGATGACCGGGTGGTGTGATAGCGCTGTGTATTTGGGTGAATGTGATCAACATGGAACGTTGTTAAATGTTTTTCCAAATATCATGGCGCGTGCAGCTACTGCTAATTCTATTGCTTTCGGGACGCCGCTCCTGTGTGTCCCGCCGGGACTGTGTCCGGTTTTCCCCCCGCTTAACCATTACATCACTGAAGGTCAAACGTTGTCTAATGTTAAGGGTTTAGCCGAGGCTTATCTACCCTTTACACGGTGGACGGTCTGATGGCGGGGCTCAGGACAGGTGTGCCGTGCTTAGAGAAGCAGGTGTCTTCGGTCCTCTGCCCAGACATGGTAGAGCGGTATCCCGCCCGGAAGCCGACGCCAAGGGGCGAGTCAGCCCGGCAGGTGGCTGGATGGGCTAATGAGGCTTATATCGCCACAGTGCAGAATTTAGCAGCAACTAATAACATTGCTCAATTGGCTGCTTTTCTGTCAAAAATGGTGTCGGGCGATGGGGTCTTAGGGACGGCCGACGTCAAGACCCTCGCTCAGGGTTTTGAGGTTATTCAGCTTTTGACCCAGCCGCAAGCTATAAGTGCAGGGAGGGTGAGGATTCTGTTGACTCTTATTCACAGACATCTGTGGTTAGAGCAGTCTCCCCTGGAGGAGGAGAGGAGAATTCTCCTCATCAGGGCCCCCCTCTCCGTGGATGGACTTTTTGGTTTGTCAGCAGAGGTGCGGGAGGCCTTTAACCCGGGGCCCCACACCGCACCACACCTCACGGCCAGAGGTGAGAGCACGGTTTCGCCAACGGCTGCTGCGAGACGCCCGACCGGTGGCCATGTGTCCCCCGCCCGAGATAACCTGGAAACAAAGAGACAGACCTCTGCAGCCGAGGGATCGGCTGAATTAGATGGGCGCGCCTCCGTGAGGAGTAACCGTCGTCATCTAGCTGTGTCTAGCACGCTCTCCGTTCATTCCCCCCTACTACACTACGGGACTCAGGGCTCTGTTTTGTCCCCTCTGGCTGCGGGCGTTCTTCCAGTGAAGCGTAAGCGGCTGCTAGCTAGGCCTGGGTCTGTCTATGAGAATGTTGTACTGTCAGGAGGCTCCCGCACCACACGTCCAGCGTGTGCGTTTGGTGAGCCTTGTGTTGTATGTGACGACGGAGCAGGTTTCCCTGTATCTAACAAATTTTGTCAGAGTGGGAACCCTAGGCCCAGGAGGTTGCAGCGCGGGTTCCCCCAGCCCCGCCCTCCCCCGTCCGGACTACCAATCCTAGCAGCGGTAGTGAGTCAGGCATGCGTAATTTGGGTGATAGTAATATCACTACAGGGCTACGGTGTGTAGGGGACTCTCACCCTAGACAGCGTAAGGACCACACACCATGCATGTCCAGCCGTAGAGCAGGCCATCCACAGCAAGTTAATCGCTTTGCAAAAATGGGACAATGCTCAGCGGGGGAACTACCTCATTCAACAGGAGTGTTGACTGTTGTTCCCCCCATTGCCCCCATTGGGAGCAATTGCCTCGTTGGTAGAGTCAGGGTGCGAAATCCTGACTCCGCGAAATACCTTGCTCGCGCAGTTGGCGAAACCAGGGTTTGCAATGCACAGCGGGAGGGACCGGGCCACCTATATACGATTCTTAGCGGGCCAGCGCCAGTTGGCAGCGAGGGCGCTTTGCGATTTGTACCACGTATGGCTACAGAAGTGCCATATGTCGGTGTGGATGGAGAAAATGCTGAGAGCGGGGCTTGTGTTACAGTTTGCACAACCCCACCCTCCGTTTTTGGGTTTGATACAGACTCTATTGTCAGAGTCCGCGGCAGTGACAGGCCTGGCGAAGCAGGCCATCGTCGTGGTCCCATGGGAGGACGCGATGAGTGGCGTTTACTCCCGATATTTTCTGGTGCCCAAGAAAACGGGGGGTGTGAGACCCATACTGGACCTGTCCGCGTTCAATCGGTTGATTGTGGCGAGAAGGTTCAGAATGTTGACCGTCAAACACCTGTTATGCGCTGTCAGAGTGGGAGACTGGTTCACCTCCATAGACCTGAAGGATGCGTATTTTCACATCCTGATCTTCCCTCCTCACAGGAAATACCTACGCTTCCTGTTTCAGGGAATAGCGTACGAGTACCAGAGGCTGCCGTTCGGCTACTCTCTGGCTCCTCGCACCTTCACCAAGTGAGTCCGTGCTGGGACCTCTGCATCGTCAGGGAATACAAATTGTGTTCTACCTAGATGACATTCTGGTCCTCAGCCGGTCAGAGGAGATCGCCAGGTCTCATACCAGGCAGGTGGTGGAACACCTCACCAGCCTGGGTTTTGCTGTGAACTGGGAGAAGAGTACTCCTCTTCCCAGTCAACAGGTGGAGTACTTGGGCTTAATTCTAAGCTCAAGGTCTATGAGGGCAACCCTCTCAGAGCGGCGGCGAGAGGATATTCTCGGCACGCTCGGGAGGTTCCGTCCTGGCAGGACGGTTACGGCGCTGTCCGTGATGCGCCTGCTCGGTATGATGGCATCTGCTCACTCTGTGGTCCCACTTGGCCTCCTCTTCATGAGGAGGATACAGAGGTGGTTTTTCAGTATGAAAATAGACCCTGTGAGAGGCAAGTGGAAGCGGCTGAAGGTCCCCACGTCAGTACTTGGGGACCTCGCCCACTGGGGGGGGCCTGGGACCCTCACCAGCGGGGTCCCCAAGGGCAGCAGGCTATCACACGTCACAAACACAAAAGAGAGCTGTGTGCTCTCTCGGTGCGGCCCGAGTGCCTGTCTATTCAGGCTGGTAACAGCGCGACTCTGAGGCCTAATCCGGCCCTTGTGCCAAATAATATCCGGAGCTCTTATCGCTCTAGGGATATTGTGCTCCAGGCGTTTCACCCTCCCCCTCACGCAAGTGAGTTGGAGGCGAGCCTTCACCTGTTGTGTCCTGTCCGTGCGCTGATGGTGTACCTTAGTCGCACGCAGGACCTCAGGGCTACCGATCAACTGTTTGTTTGTTACGGTGGCTCCCACGTGGGTAAGGCGCTGTCCAAGCAACGCCTGTCACATTGGTTATGCGAGGGCATTGCCCTCTGCTACACTTTGGCCGGACAGGTTCCCCCCACGGGCGCCAGGGCACATTCCACTCGTGGAGTGGCAGCCTCCGCTGCCCTGCTTGGGGGGGCCTCGTGGAGGACATTTGCGCTGCGGCCTCCTGGTCCTCCCCGGGTCCTTTTGTTAGGTTTTACCTCATGGACATGACTGGGGGCTCTGTCTCCCAGGCAGTCCTGAGTGCCGGGACCTCTCCTGCACCCCGCCACCAGGTGGGCTAGCAGGAGTGTGTGGGTGTGGACCGCGAAGTGCTCTGTTTACATGCAGCCCCACTTGCGCTGTGCGTTCTAGGGTGGCTGGTCCCTTTTTTCGCACATTGGTCGGAGTTGACTGCCTCCCCCCCCCCCCCTCCTCCCTGTTCAGGGGCTTGTGGGCCCTCAGGGGGTGCATTTGATGTGGCTACAGGTCCGCTCTACCCCTTTTGATCTCATAATGGCTAGAGCGAGACGTGATGCCAGATGATATATAACGAAGGTTATCCTATAACCCTAGTTATATGAATACTGGCTGAGCGTCTCGCTCTTTAGCGCCCTGAGGACCCTTGGATGTTTTTTACGCATGAAATTCAGACTTGGAAGGGCGTGAGCGTGACCACACCTTGTAGTTTGTAGGGAAACACGGGAGCAGGTGTGGTCATGTGCAAGTGACGTGCATGTGTCAGCTTTTTCACGTGCACAATAGGTGACAAAGATGATATCTCATAATGGCTAGAGCGAGACACTCAGCCAGTGTTCATATAACTAGGGTTATAGGATAACCTTTGTTATGTACAGTAGCATCCCCCTGTTATTAGTGAACTCTTTCAGTTTCCTAAGAAAGAAAAGACGTTGCTGGGATCTTTTTAACAATGGTGCTGGTATTGGAGTGCCAGCTCAGGTCATTTGAAATAGTGACCCCAGAAATGTAGAACTGCTCACCATCTCTACCTCTGAGCCATTTATGGTAATGAGGGGAGATGGGATACCTTGCTACGTCTAAAATCGATGACTAGCTCATTAGTTTTGGAAGCATTCAGGGTGAGGTTATTGGTCTCACTCCACCTAACTAGGTTCTGCACCTCTGATCTGTAAAGTGACTCGTCATTTGAGTTTATACGCCCAATGATAGTAGTATCATCAGCGTACTTTACTATCAGATTGTTATCATAGGAAGCAGTAAAGTCATGTGTGCAGAGAGAGAACAGTAAAGGGCTAAGAATACAGCCTTGTGGCGAACCAGTACTTAAAACAATTTCATCAGACATATTGTTTCCAATCATGATTCTTTGAGGTCTCAAAATTTAAAAGCTAAGGATCCATTCACAGACAGCATCACATAGACCCAAACACTGAAGTTTGTGGATCAGATTAGATGGAATAAGCGTATTAAAAGCAGAGCTATAATCGATAAAAAGCATTCTAACATAGGAGTTTCACTTATCTAGGTGTTCATACACAGAATTAAGAGCTAACGAAATCATCTACTATTTGTCCTGTAGGCAAAGTGCCAGGGATCAAGAGAGGTAGGAATCTGACCTTTTATATAATTTGGCACTAGCCGCTCTAAACATTTCATTAAAGCTGAGGTTAGAGCAATAGGTCTGTAGTCATTAAGACAAGGAATGATAGTAGATTCCTTGAAACTCCTTGGAACAAGGCGGTGCTCCAGTGACATTGAAAAGGTCTGTGAGCACAGGGGCAACCTGCTCAGAGCAGAGTCTAACAGCCCTGCGAGGAATGCCGTCCGGGCCAGTGGCTTTCCTAGCCTTGGTACTGGACAGGACATTGCGCACCTCATCTTCTGTGACAGTCAGCCCAGACAAGTCACTGGAGTTGGAAGGAATAAAAACAGGACGCTCTGTGTTAGTTGTTCACCAACAATCTCAACATTTGTATTTAGCATCAGCTCAAAAACACAGAACCGGACAACACAAACCGCTAGCGATAGCAGCAATAATACTTCCGGTCGGGGGGGTTTAAAAATAAAAGAGTGACGTCTAAAACACCGGAAAGACGTTTATTTTGTACATTAATTTTAAATGTATTTGTACAATGTTGCATAGGCTACGCGTGGATGTTGCAGAAGTATAAAGGCAGAGTGTCTGCAACATTGTTGCGTTGTCGAGTCGCATGTAGAGCCCTTAATGCTCACGATGCCTCATTGAGTCAGGACTATAAATGCTAAATGTAATTATGAATTATTAATATTGTCGTATTCATTATTATTATAATTATTTAATTCCATGGATGTCTGTAGTATCGGCAATCCCCAATGACTTGTCCCAGAGAAAGCTGTTGAAACCACGAGTGCACACCGGTCTGTCCGATTTACAACTGCCTTTTCGAGTACGTAAATCCTACAAAGAACTTACCCAAGCCGTTCGAGAATGCCGAATAAGTACGTAAATCGAGTTACGAAGGCAATCCTTGGTAAGTTTTATGTATGTCCGTTCGAGAATGAGGACCATTGTTTATGTTTTGAAGGTTAGAAGCTGATATTTCATTGAAGGCCTGATAGGATTTTGGCATGAGTATCAAATTATGGAAATACCGTGATACTGGGACCAGAACTAAAATTCCCTACTGCTCTCAAACATTCTGGGATTCTGGAGTAAAACACTGGATCAGTTCAGTTGTTTTAGGCCATCGTGGTGGAGGGTTAGAGTGAGACAAGGCTGAGCTGATCTGACATGATTTGTCATGTGACCATGTGACTGTGGTCTTTTCAGGAGACACATTGACGGGAAACAAACCTGGAGATGGTCACTACGCCCGGACTGACTATACAGGTCAGTGTGTGTGTGTGTGTGTGTGTGTGTGTGTGTGTGTGTGTGTGTGTGTGTGTGTGTGTGTGTGTGTGTGTGTGTGTGTGTGTGTGTGTGTGTGTGTGTGTGTGTGTGTGTGTGTGTGTGTGTGTGTGTGTGTGTGTGTGTGTGTGTGTGTGTGTGTGTGCGTGCGTGCGTGCGTGCGTGCGTGCGTGCGTGCGTGCGTGCGTGCGTGCGTGCGTGCGTGCGTGTGTGTTGGTTGGTTTGGGTATAGCTTTTGCATTAGAAACACATGTATAAAATACCCCTTGCTGATTGGCTAAGATGAATGTACAGCTAATTAAAGGCATACTCTATCGATTTTAAGAAGCCTAACTGATTTACTACAAGTTGGGAGTTATAGAACTCCATCTCTATCACATCCATTGCTGTATGTTGCTGTATTCTGCTGTATGTTGCTGTATTCCGCTGTATGTTGCTGTATGTTGCTGTATTCTGCTGTATGTTGCTGTATTCTGCTGTATGTTGCTGTATGTTTCTGTATTCTGCTGTATGTTGCTGTACAGTATGTTGCTGTATTCTGCTGTATGTTGCTGTATTCTGCTGTATGTTGCTGTATGTTTCTGTATTCTGCTGTATGTTGCTGTACAGTATGTTGCTGTATTCTGCTGTATTTTGCTGTATTCTGCTGTATGTTGCTGTATGTTGCTGTATTCTGCTATATGTTGCTGCATTCTGCTGTATGTTGCTGTATTCTGCTGTATGTTGCTGTATTCTGCTGTATGTTGCTGTATGTTTCTCTATGTTGCTGTATTCTGCTGTATGTTGCTGTGTGCTGCTGTATGTTGCTGTATTCTGCTGTATGTTGCTGTATGTTTCTCTATGTTGCTGTATTCTGCTGTATGTTGCTGCATGTTGCTGTATGTTTCTGTATTCTGCTGTATGTTGCTGTATTCTGCTGTATGTTGCTGCATGTTGCTGTATTCTGCTGTATGTTGCTGTATTCTGCTGTATGTTGCTGTATGTTTCTGTATGTTGCTGTATTCTGCTGTATGTTGCTGTATGCTGCTGTATGTTGCTGTATTCTGCTGTATGTTGCTGTATGTTGCTGTATGTTGCTATATTCTCCTGTATGTTGCTGTATTCTCCTGTATGTTGCTGTATGTTGCTGTATGTTGCTGTATTCTGCTGTATGTTGCTGTATTCTGCTGTATGTTGCTGTATTCTGCTGTATGTTGCTGTATTCTGCTGTATGTTGCTGTATGTTGCTGTATTCTGCTGTATGTTGCTGTATTCTGCTGTATGTTGCTGTATTCTGCTGTATGTTGCTGTATGTTGCTGTATTCTGCTGTATGTTGCTGTATTCTGCTGTATATTGCTGTATGTTGCTGTATTCTGCTGTATGTTGCTGTATTCTGCTGTATGTTGCTGTGTGCTGCTGTATGTTGCTGTATTCTGCTGTATTCTGCTGTATGTTGCTGTATTCTGCTGTATGTTGCTGTATTCTGCTGTATGTTTCTGTATGTTGCTGTATTCTGCTGTATGTTGCTGTATTCTGCTGTATGTTGCTGTATTCTGCTGTATGTTGCTGTATGTTGCTGTATTCTGCTGTATGTTGCTGTATTCTGCTGTATATTGCTGTATGTTGCTGTATTCTGCTGTATGTTGCTGTATTCTGCTGTATGTTGCTGTGAGCTGCTGTATGTTGGTGTATTCTGCTGTATATTGCTGTATGTTGCTGTATGTTGCTGTATTCTGCTGTATGTTGCTGTATGTTGCTGTATGTTGCTGTATTCTGCTGTATGTTGCTGTATGTTGCTGTATGTTGCTGTATGTTGCTGTATGTTGCTGTATTCTGCTGTATGTTGCTGTATGTTGCTGTATGTTGCTGTATGTTGCTGTATGTTGCTGTATGCTGCTGTATTCTGCTGTATGTTGCTGTATTATGCTGTGTGTTGCTGTATTCTGCTGTATATTGCTGTATGTTGCTGTATGTTGCTGTATGTTGCTGTGTGCTGCTGTATGTTGCTGCACTGTATGCTGATTGATTTATTGAATTTATTTGATAATTCATAAAAGATACATATAAAACTGCCCAGCAGGAATACATACATACAAAAAAAATAATACTATTCAAAAAAGGTATTTAGATATCACAGCGGAAACAAAATTCTCTGAACTTGCAAACTCATTTGATCCCTGTAATATACACTACACTACTCTGTAAACGAAATGATTGATGCATTTAATAGTAACTTGAGCAGAGCACTGGACACTGTTGCGCCAGTTAAGATTAAAAGAGGTCACGAAATAAAATATCCCCATGGATAAATAGTACTATCCGTGACCTTAGGAGAGTGTGTATCTGCAGAACGGACATGGAGAAAAACCAAACTAGAGATTCACTGCAGTATTTTTAAGCCCATTTTTCAAGAATCATTGCAGAGAATGGCGGCAATTCCAGGGTATTATTTTCAACCATTGACCATCTCTTAAATCCCGCACCAGTCTCTGACATCCTCAGCCTAGCTTCTGTCTTAAAATGTGAGGAATTTGCAAAAGATTTTAACAATACAAGATACAAGCTACAAGAGTTTTATTTGTCACGGCATACAGGTATACAGTGAAATGCAGGGGGTCGTGCCCGCAATTATGTGCATAATACAATAGTAATAATATATAATAAGAATCCAACCAATAGAGCGACATTGTGCAATAAACAAAGTAAATGTAGGGCATATCGGTATATGTACATGAGTTATTTACAGAGCATGGTAGGACATGCTAGGTCCTGTGGTAGTGCAGTACACTGTTAGCTACGGATGAGGCACTGGGTCTTTATGTACACTGCTATACAATGCTATATTATACAATCTCAAGTTATACTATACTATTCTTAAAGTGACCTTTCCTTCTGTAAAGTGTCCATAAGTGTGAGCGTGTGCAGCATGAGTGTGTGTGTGCTCATGTTAAAGTGGCTGCTAGTGTGTGAGCGTGTACAGTGTGTGTGTTGTGTGTGCTCATGTGTGCTTGTGCGTGGAGAGTTCAGTGTTCAAGGCTCTGATGGCCTGGGGGAAGAAGCTGAGCCGAAGTCTCTCTGTCCTCGTTACTGGTGTTCGCAGGCGTTTGCCTGACCGCAGCAGCATGAACAGGCTGTTGTTGGGGTGGTGAGGGTCTTTCATTATCCTGCAGGCTCTGGATTTGCACCTCTTGTTGTATAGGACCTGCAGGGTTGGTAGTGCAATACCCGTGGTACGCTCGGCTGAGCGCACCACTCTCTGTAGGGCCTTCTTGTCCTGTGCCGTGCTGTTGCCATACCAGGCAGTGATGTTTCCAGTCAAGATGCTCTCTACAGCTCCGGAGTAGAAGGACTGGAGTATCTTCCCAGATACTCTGAACTTCCTTAACTGTCTCAGGTGGTAGAGGCGCTGCTTCGCATTTTTTACGACTGAGTCTATGTGTGTTGTCCATGTCAGGTCCTCTGAGATGAAGTAACAACCATTAGAGCTGGTATTGTCAGACATACCAGCGATACACACGATTTGCCTTTTAACAGACCAGCAACTTTGAGGCATTTTAGTAACATTTCTGAACCAGAACTTAAAAAAATTGTAACATATTCATAAATCATCAACCTGTAATCTTGACCCTGTCCCCACAATTTTTTTTTTTTAAATGTTTTTAACACTATGATCGCTGGGGACGAGTTAAGACGTCATTCCTAGCCATGCTCATTCTGCCGAAGACGCCGTAACTCGTCTTTGATGTCAATATTTCAAAAATCTGTGACCGAAATCATATTTCCCCTCCGAAGTATTCACATTGTATGAAACAAAGGCGAATATGAATTATGATTTTTCTTTGCATCTTTGACAGTGAATAACACCATGCTAAAAATTACCAGACATGAAAAATGGAAGATGATTAAACAGAAGGTTTTGTAGATACAGTACTGAATTCTGCCGTCCGGACACATGCTTTTTGAAATATTATTATAGAATATAGAATAGCAGGCCTATAAATGACCTTATTATAGCCATGTTGCACATCTATGGATCGGGCCAAATCTACTCATTCCAATGACAGAGTTCAATTTGGATTTAGTATCACCAGGCGAGTATGAAGAACCGAGAATGAAATCTACTGTATTCAGCTTTTTATTCTTGCGACAAGTCCGCCATTTTGAAATGGATTTCAACATGGATGGTTGCTAAATGTTCACAGAAGGTAGACACACTAACTGCGCTCCAATCTATGCCAATAACGTTCAGTTTTGTGGTATATAATCCTGAGAAATTAGAGAAATAAAAAATAATAATCAGAAAGTAATTTGCTTGCAGAAAGCTGGAGATCTCTAGGAGATGTAGTTTTTTTTTTTTTTTCAACACTCATTGAATGCCCTGTCTTCCCTTCATCATAATGACTACATAAAAATGGCAGCTCGGATTTATTTCTGGTCGAAATTCGCTAGCTATTCCTAAACTGATATTTCATTAATAACACTTTAACCTATTGGTAAACAAATGTATTGCTGAAAATATACACTATGACTGCTGTTGTGACATGGTTAGGGTATTTACTCTTAGATACATTTGAAAAAAAATGCAACATTATGTCATACAGTCTAGAGAGAATGATTTATGACGTGATGTCATTTGCGGTCCGCCGATGGACCACACGGGTGGAAGAGGCTTAAAGCCTCTTTCTGTAGCTAGTGCTTTGCAAGAGGTGGGTAATTTGTTCCATAGAACTCCTGCCGTATACAAAAATGTGTTTTGCCACATAGAACTATTGAACCTGCGTGGAATTATATCTGTCTGGCTGCCTCTCGTGGAGTATTTGTGAGTCTCACTCACCCAACAAAAATAACTGACCAGATATGCAGGGACTGTAGCATTCTTTATTTTAAAGGTCAGCCCCAACTTGATCTGGGCCACTCTCTTTTCGACTGGTAACCAGTTCAGACCATTAAAGTGTGAGTCATTGAGATGTGTATGGGGGTGAAGTTTAAGCACATTCCTAACTAACTTATTTTGCGATGTCTGTAATCTATGCTTTATTACTTTTGGTGAGCAACTATACCAGGATGTACATGTAACGGATGGTACCGCGAAGCCCAGTCACGAAGAACTTCCGACGTTGAGAAGTGGCTGAGGCACGGTAGCGGTACCAGGAAGTGAAACTCACTCCCCAGAGGCATCCAAACTGAGCGCTTAGGGAGGAGTTCCTCTCTTGGCGCAGCGGTTTGTGTTGCTTCCCCCCGTGCGGACGCCCGGGGTTCGACTCCCACTCAAGGCGCGGTCGAAGTTTCGTGGCAGGTACTAGGTTGTACCTGTTACAGTGGTGCCGTGACCCGGATGCCTTGGGTGGTGTGAGTTCAGGGGGGGTGAATGTAACGGATGGTACCGCGAAGCCCAGTCACGAAGAACTTCCGACGTTGAGAAGTGGCTGAGGCACGGTAGCGGTACCAGGAAGTGAAACTCACTCCCCAGAGGCATCCAAACTGAGCGCTTAGGGAGGAGTTCCTCTCTTGGCGCAGCGGTTTGTGTTGCTTCCCCCCGTGCGGACGCCCGGGGTTCGACTCCCACTCAAGGCGCGGTCGAAGTTTCGTGGCAGGTACTAGGTTGTACCTGTTACATACACACGTAGTCAAAGTGACACTGCACTAAGGCATCTGCTAATGTCTTCAGTGTGTTTGAATTGAGCAGATGTGATTTTCTTGCTAAGAATTCGTTTTTTTGGTTTATTTTGGTCAAAGCCTTTAAGGCCATATTCTCCCCTGACTAAGACTTGTCCAAGATGCAGCCTAAGTAATTAACAGAATCTTTTTCCGTAATGATAAAATCCCCTACTTCCAAGGCTGTGTGAGGATTGGCCCGTTGCCGCCGCACGCTTCAAGGTCAAGGTACCAATTACCGTTGCGCACCTGATGTGTGTTGTAATCAGCTCACTGGAGGTCTTCATATACTCTGGGTTTCCTAACGTTCATTGTCGGGTCGTTTTGGATTTCCACTGGCTGCTGCTTGTTTTCCCCGTGTTGTACCTCGCCTTTTTCCTCTTCAGGACGTCTGTTGGAAGTCGCCGCTGTTGCTTGCTTGCCATTCTTTGGACCCCTGCCTCGTAGACCGATTTGCGCAATTGCGCCTTGGTGAGTTTTGGAACGTTCTTTTTTGGATACTGTTTTTCTCGTAAATTCCGGGACTCGGGACCTTTCTGTTTTTGTGTGTTATGTTAAAGGGGAACTCCAACATTTTGGGAAATTAGCTTATTTAACATCTTCCCTGGAGTTAGACAAGAAGATACATACCTTTTGTGTCTCTGTGCGTGCATTTTAGCTTTGGGAATAGACGCTCCGTTAGCATAGCTTAGCTTCATCACTGGAAGTGGGGGAGGGTTAGAGCCTTACAGTGCCTTACAGTGTATTGCAAGGTCTGACATTGACCAAACTTGATATGCATGACCTTGGTGGGCTCTAGGTCAACTCCTGAAAAGGGGGTCAATGTCAGACCTTGCAATCAAAAGTTAGGGGCGCACTGAAATTATGGCAAGGGTTATTAGCCCCCTAACTTTTGATTGCAAAGTCTGACATTGACCCCCTTTTCAGGAGTTGACCTAGAGCCCACCAAGGTCATGCATATCAAGTTTGGTCAATGTCAGACCTTGCAATACACTGTAAGGCACTGTAAGGCTCTAACCCTCCCCCACTTCCAGTGATGAAGCTAAGCTATGCTAACGGAGCGTCTATTCCCAAAGCTAAAATGCACGCACAGAGACAAAAAAGGTATGTATCTTCTTGTCTAACTCCAGCAGCAGTTAACAGTGTTTGAAGAAGATACACACTTTTCCTTTCCTCAATGCCCTCTGGTATGACTCCGAGGATGGCAGTTTTGAAATCTTGTGGCCTTCCATTTATATTCTCTCCAGGAATTAGAATTAGTCACCTTATGTGCTTCAGTACAAACATCGAACCACTCCTCTTGTGAGATCTCCTGTTGGAGCTCAGCCTCCCACTTCAACTTAATGTATAGCGAGTCGTTGGGGTTCATTGATATTAGGTTTTGATATAATTTAGAAAGAATTTTTTGTATTGAAGCATCAATTTGGATATTAGCTATAAAGCGTTCTATAGCAGAAGGGTGTCGAATTTTGTCCCAATCTTCCTGGTTTTCAAAAAAAAATCTTAATTGGAGACATCTGAAAAAGTCAGTACTAGGAAGGCTAAACTCCACTCTGAGTTGTTCGAAAGATTTAAGCTGGCCGGAGTGAATAAGTTGGTGAACAAATTTCAGACCCTTTGTCCTCCATCCACTGAATCCTGCATCCAAAGTTGATGGTGTAAAGTCCCCAATAAAACCGATTGAGGTCAGGCCTGATGTTGAAGGCAACCTGAACTCTTTCTGGACCTCTCTCCATATTTTTATCGTAAATCTGGACCACACACCTATTGAGTCCTCCTTTATCTTATGTCCAGAGAATAATAAGGCAGTAAGTTGTTTCTGTGTAGATAAGTCTTTTTCCATTTTTAACCATCTTGATGACAAATCATCTGTAATCCAGGTGTGCAAGGGTCTAAGGTGAGCAGCCCAAAAATAATATTTGAGGTTAGGGAGGGCCAAACCGCCAGCAGTTTTGGCCAGCTGTAATGTTTTGAAACGCACTCTAGGTAATTTCCCCTGCCATATTAAACGTGAGAGTAATCGATTTAGTAAGTTAAAAATTGGGTTATCAATTGGGATGGGCAGCATTTGAAACGGATACAGTAGTCTAGGGAGTATGTTCATTCTGATTATTTCCACCCTCCCTATCAAGGAAAGAGGCAGAACAGTCCATCTATCCACGTCCTCTCTGATCTTATTGATAAGCCTTGTGTAGTTGGCTTTATACAATTGGTCAAATGTGGGTGTTATGGTAATGCCTAAATATTTAATACCAGTGCTTGGCCATTTAAAAGGGAAGAGGGATCTTCCCTTTAGCCAGTGCCTCTGTTTTGTCTATGTTAATTTTGTATCCAGAGTAATAACCAAATGTTTTAATTTTACTCATAAGGCATGGAATCGACCTCACTGGGTCGGATAGGTAGAGGAGGACATCGTCCGCATACAATGAAATCTTATGTTCTTCCCCTCCCACGTTCACTCCCCTGATATTCACCTCTTCCCTTATCAATTGGGCCAGCACTTCTATTGAAATATCGTACAGTAGAGGAGAAAGACTGCAACCCTGCCTAACTCCCCATTGTAGGCTGAAGGGAGTAGAAATGTTGCCATTCACACGCACAGAGGACTTCAAATCTGAATATAATACTCTAATATAATTAATAAATATTGGGCCAAAACCAAATTTTTTTAAAGTTTGAAATAAAAATTCCCATGAAACCCGGTCAAAAGCCTTTTCGGCATCCAGCCCTAAGACCATTGCTTCGTCCTGACCCTTCTGGGAAAACGCCATCACATTCAGGAGCCTTCGTATGTTATTACCAGAATATCTGCCTGTGATGAATCCTGTTTGATCAGGGTGTATAATTTCTTTTATAACTGAGTTCATCCTCCAGGCTAAAATAGTGGTGAGCACCTTTAAATCACAGTTGAGCAAACTTATTGGACGGTAGGACCCACATAGTGTTGCGTCTTTCCCTTCTTTGTGTATTACTGTGATAATAGCATCCCCCCACGTCTCAGGGAGTGTTTTTGTCTGGAATGAGTGGTCGTATGCCTTCAGTAACAAGGGGGCTAAAATGTCCACAAATGTCTTATAGAAATCGTTAGAAAAACCATCCGGACCTGGACTTTTATTATTTTTGAGATTTCTAATTACTTCTCTGATTTCAAAATCTGTAAACTAACAATACTAACTTAATAAATCAGTAACTAAACTGTATTTCACGATTCATAACAGCATCCTTCAACTTTTTCTTAAAAGTACATTTGTTGCTGATCATCATTATCTTCACTGGTATACAATTCCAATGTGCAGCAGCTCTATACATTACGGTTCTCTTAAGTGCATTTGTTCTTGGTAGAGGTAGAGTAAAATGAAGACCCACGGCGTGTCTGGTGACATAGCCATGTCTAGTATTGGTGGGTTGTAGTTCTGACCACAAAGACTTATAGGTTTACCAATTTTCTCTGTGAGGCCAAACAGCTCTCCAAATAAATCCCAGGTGCTGGAGAGGCTTTCCTCACCTGACCACCCCTTGCCCCAGTCCTGCTCTCTTTCGGCCATTGTGGGCCAAGTTGTGGGGCTGATGGGAGCGGCTGTCCTACCCACTGCTTCACCACAGCCCCATCTGCTACCTCGTCCCCCAGGCAAACAGTGGCGGTCTCCAAGGGGAGACCTTGCGCTGCCCCCCCCCTCTGTGCTCTTTGTGGGCTCATCCATGATCCGCCATTTCGCCTTGCCTGAAGCCAAAACATGCTGTTACCCTGGTGCCAAGGTCCTGGATATGAATTCCATTATCACACCACTGCTCTGTGAACCCTTTGGCATTCACAGTCATTCTCCATGTCGGAGCCAACAATATCAAGCTCCAGCAATCTGAGCGACTAAAGGACAATTAAAAAAAACACTTAATAATACTTGCCTGGAAGATGCACCATCTCTGGTTCCTTCTCCTCTCCCCGCTACCGGGACACAATGTTCAGCCGAATCCATGACCTCCACATTTGGCTGAAAGGTTACTGTTGCTCCTTGGGTTCCTTTTGTTGACAATTTTACCTCATTCTGGGATACAGATGACCTCTTTGCAATGGATGTCCTACATCCAAATAGGGCAGGTTGTTTCATTCTCTGGAGGAACACAAATCTTGCCCTGAAGTCATGTCATGCTTGAGGTACGGTGAGTCTGATCTGTTTTAATGTGTGTGACACTCTTGGCTCTAAAACACATATTATTAAGAGGTGTGTCGATGGCTGGGTTTCAGCTATCCTGACTGTGGTGGGGAGTTTGTTCCACGATTGTGGAGCGAGGACTGAGAATAGCTTGCTTTGTTTTGATGACCTCCCAGGAGCTTGGATAGGAGTGGATCTCAGGCGGCCAGAAGATGCAGAGCGTAGGGGTCTTGAGGGAGTGTAGTTAAAGACTATTGACCGGAGGTAGGAGGGAGCCGTTCCCCTTGCTGCATGGTATGCCAGGTCAAGGACCTTGAAGCGGATTCAGGCGGCAATGAGAAGCCAGTGCTGTTCTCTGAGAAGTGGGGTAACGTGGGCTGACTTTGGTAGATTGGAGATTAGGCGGGCCTTAGTGATCAAGCTTTTTTAACTGACATTTTTCATATTGACATACACTGTGCATCTGGGTAAGATTTGGGGGTTAATGATATTGGGTCTCATTCTCCAATGGACTTAAGACAAAAAAGGGCCATCTTAGGGTCATTTAAGACATCTTAGGGACGATTTTGAGATTCCCCTACCGTCCCTACTAACACAACAGTAAATATAAGGTTTAAATAAATATTACACATTGTCATATTTATTTAAATTATGATTAATTAATTCCAAGGAGGCCTGTAGAGTTGACATGAAGGAATCACTATGATTCCTCCCAAATAAAGTCCTTAAGAACACGAAGCAGTCTGTCAAGTTAAGACTGCTCCTAAATCCTGCTCTTAGTCAGTGCCGAATCCAAGCTTAGGGACGGTTGGGGAATCCCAAAATCGGCCCTAAGATGTCTTAAATGGCCCTAAGAGCAAATTGTTTGTCTTAAGTCCGTTAAAGAAAGACTTCTCTTAGGGCAACCATCTTGGAATTGACAGAATTGACAGAATCGACGACAAGTTCACTCTGATGCCCCAACGCGTGGGGAAGATGTCTTAAGTGGCTCAACCGATCACAGCTCTAATGCCGGCATTGAGGAATCTCACCGTTCAGAAACATGAACGCGCGTTCCCGTCTAGGTCATTTGCATACAAAACAACGCCTCCAGAGCTCCTTATAAGGCATGCTCTGTGCCGTGTGCAGATGAAATCGAAAAAACTCAAGAGTTTAGACACACCTGTCCAGCTCATTAAATGCAACTGATGATGCAGCCGTGTGAAAATTGTGGCTACTACTCGTGACCACCTGCTGCAGCGCGCGCGCACCCCCCCCCCCCCCCCACACACGCTCGCAGTACTGTATAGTCTACGTGTGTAATGAATGAACGCAGTAGGTTTATATTATTCTAATGACTTGTTTTATTAGGAGATCGCAGATACTGCGCTCCATAGTTCAGTCCACCAGTCCACTGCCCGACTCTGGCGGCCTTAATATGTGTACTGTACTTACTGTACGTATAGGGCAGAGCATATATATAGTATCTACTAAATCCTAATTAAACAAGTAATTAGAATAATATAAGCCTACTGTTCATTCATTAGACACGTAGGCTACCTAGTGTATTCCAATATCTGTTCTATTGATTAATTAATGATATATTTGAAAGAATGCAGGTTATAGCTATATAAAACAAATGTCTGTCCCATTGTACCAATCATATATTGCATGTTGGCTATAACCTGCATTCTTTCAAATGTATAATTAATCAATAAAACAGATATCTAACAAATAAGAAATACAAATGCCACAGAAAGCATTAAATAATTATTATTTTCAATCATTTCACAATAATTGCATAATTGTGTCTGAATATCTGAGTAATTAAAGTAATTATACATTTGTACAAAATAGCTGGTTCAGATATGGTTAATCCAGCTGCCCTGTGATCA
>NC_140167.1:129872989-129896468 GCF_963971535.1 Notolepis coatsorum
ACTGTCGATGCTTCCTACGGTCGGGCTGGTGGACCTTGTAGTTGACGGGACCCACTTTCTCGATTATGTCGTAGGGTCCCTGCCATTTGGCTAGGAATTTGCACTCTGCTGTCGGTACCAGTACTAGGACCCGGTCCCCCACATTAAACTCCCGTGGCTGTGCGCCCCAGTCATAAATGCGCTTCTGTGCGTCTTGGGCCTGTTGCATATGTTCTCTCACCACTGGCCAGAGCGCCTTCATCCTGTCTCTCATTACCTGCACATGCTCTATGAGAGACCGGTGGGGCAACGGCTGTTCCTCCCAAATCTCCTTTGCGATGTCCAGGAGACCCCGCGGCTTGCGGGCGTAGAGCAGCTCAAATGGCGAGAAGCCAGTGGAAGCCTGTGGGACCTCACGCACAGAGAACATCAGAAAGGGCAACAACTGATCCCAATTCTTCCCATCCTTCTCCATCACCTTCCTTAGCATGCTTTTCAGGGTCTTGTTGAAGCGCTCGCACAGCCCATCCGTCTGTGGATGGTATATGGAGGTTCGCAGCTGTTCCACTTTCATTAGTTTGCACATTTCTTTCATGACCCGCGACATAAAGCACGAGCCCTGATCAGTGAGAATAGAGTCGGCAATTCCCACCCGACTAAACAAATGAAAGAGCTCCCGTGCCACAATTTTGGCCGTCACCGTGCGTAACGGGATGGCTTCGGGGTAACGGGTAGCATAATCTATGATTACCAGTATATACTGGTGGCCTCGGGACGATTTGACTAGAGGGCCCACCACGTCGAGGGCAATTCTTGAGAATGGGGTCTCAATGATGGGCAGCGGGATCAGAGGATTTTTATATTGTACCTTTGGTGCTGCGCGTTGACACTCTGGGCAGCTCCTGCAGTAGTCCTCTACCGCTCTCTTCATGCCCGGCCAATGGAAACGCGCCCTTATGCGCTCCATGGTTTTGTCCACGCCCAGGTGCGCTCCGAGGATATGTGAATGCGCTAGCTGGAGTACAGTGGGAATAAAGAATTTCGGCACCAGCAATAGATCTCTAACCTCATCATTCTTTTTTACGACTTGGTACAGCAATTGTCTTTTTATTGCAAAGTGAGGATATGACAGGTTACTCACCCCCTCCACTGGATTTCCATCTATGGTTTTGATATTCGCCCGGGCCTGCGTTAGGTTTGGGTCTTCCAGCTGGGCCGTTCCGAACTGACCCGCCAGGTCCCTCCCCACCTCGTCCGCCTGGGGGAACTCCGCAAATGGGTCCTCGTCACTGCTATCCGTCTCGGGGCCCGCTTGGGGCACCGGCGCGTCGTCACCCACACCTGATGCCGTCTCTGTCTCACTCCCCGGTATATTCAGGGGTTCCGGCGCGTCGTCACCTACATCTGACGCCGTCTCAGTCTCACTCCCCGTTACGTTCAGAGCACACACCTTCGGCTGACGTAACCCTTTCCTCTTCCTCGGTTTACCCGTAGAGGGTGGGGTGCGCGGGGAGATGACGGCTGAGCACAGCTGGCGATACAGGGGGCAGTCTCGACCAATCAGCAGCGCTACCGGCAGGTTAGGTATGACGCCGGCTGTCATCGAGCAGACCCCCTTGGTGGTTGTCAGGGTGATCTGCGCTGTAGGATACAACTTTGTGTCCCCGTGCACACAGGACACTGACACTTGCGGAGCCTCTGCGTCGCAGTGTGCCAAATGGGGCTGAACCAGCGTTATGACACTACCCGAGTCCAGGAGCGCTACGGCATCTTTGTCGTTGACGCGCACGGGTAAAAGTGTCGCTGATGTTTCCTTATGGGCCCAACAGGCTGCGCCATAATTGCACGTCTTTCCGCGGGGGTCTGAAGCTGCCGCCGATGGCATGGACACATCCCGGCCTGGGCAGTTCCACAAGAGATGCCCGGGCTCGCCGCAGTCATAGCAGCGTCTTTGGTCCTGGTCGAACAGCGGTCTTCTTCGGGGTAGTTCGGGATCACCTGCGTTCCCTACCCGGCCCCTTGGGCTGGGCTCGTCGGGACCCCTCCTTGTTCTCGGCCGCTCTGGCTTTTCCCCTCGCCCCCCTTTGAGTAACTCCCGCGTTACCTGGTGGGCCTCCACAATATTCACCAGCTGCTCCACGGAGCGGGGGTCCGCTTGACTCGCCTGCTTCTTCGTGTCATAGGGGAGGGCTCTGACAAAGCGGTCCATAACAATCCATTCCAAGACCGTGGGCCCTCCGGGGTCAGTCATTAGCCAGGCTCGGCTTATGCGGACCAGGTCGTGCATCTGGGAGCGCGGGGAGGCCTGTGCGTCATACACCCAGTCATGGAACCGCTGCGCACGGGACTGCAGACTATGGCCGTAACGGGACAACATTTCCTGCTTTAGCCGAGTGTAGTTCTCGGCTTGCTCCGGTGGCAGGTCCTGGTAGGCCTTTTGCGCATTACCCGACAGGAAGGGGGCCAGCAGTCCCCCCCAGTCGTCCTCTGGCCAGCCCTCCCGGCCGGCGGTGCGCTCAAACGCTAGGAGATAGGCTTCTATATCCTCCTGCTCCGTCAGCTTGGGGATGAAGCGCCCGGGGTTAGGCCGCGTCCCGGCGGCCCCTTCCTCCCGCCGGTGAGAGGCCATCCGCTGGAGCTCCGCGTGGATCATCCCTGTCTGTTTCCTCTGTTCTTGCAGGGCCTCTTCGTGCCGGGTCTGTTGTTCCATGCTCGCCTGTACGAGCTGCTGCACCAGCGCGTCCATGCTTTTTTTTTCGTTATTAAATATATATATATATATATATATATTTATTTTTTCTTTTATTCTACTTCGATAACGTCTATTGTTGTTTATTCCGCACCCCTGATTGCCAGTAGACTATGCCCGCATTCTCCACCACTGTGGCAATTCCAGGTGTAGGGGTGGCAGAATAAACAACACACAGACAGGTTGCAGTTCCCAAAATCATGCTCTTTATTTTCTATTCAAATAATAACGGTTTGCTGGCGGTAATCTGTCGGCCGGGCGGCGTCTCCGCTCTGTGGCCTTTTGCCTTGCGCTGCTACGGGGGACTGAGAGGAGGCTCCTCGGCTCCATTAAGTCCCCCCTCCCCAACAGGCGCACCGCGCCGTGATTCGCTAATCACGTAATCACTCTGATGGGTCTTCAGTGACAGGTGCGTCCGGAAGCGGACGCCCAAACATGGGCAGCGCCCAGCCATTGGGTCGCCACATAGCGCCCATCAATCACCAAGCCCAGGGGTGGCTTGGGGTTGCCACAACACACACACACACACATACACACATACATACATACAAGCACATATGAACATGAACAAATACACACACTCACACATATGCACATAATATACACTACGGACAACAGGCATCTTTGCACGCACATACATACTGGCATGCATACATATGCACGTTCATAGAAAAACTCACATACGCACGCACACACACACACACACACACACAGATGCATGCAAAATATGTGTTCACAAATAATCAATATGTTGGGAAAGGATATGGTTTTCTTGAAATAAGTCACTTCACACAACAGTGATCCATCATAAAACAGAAATCTGGTGGAGACAGACTCATCATCAGCCATGCCAAACAAACAGATAATAGATAATGTAGATGGACAGCTACAATGTATCGCCCTTAGCAGTGAAACTAGAACACAAAAGTGGCGTATCAGCGATGAAAATATTTACCAGGAATTTCAAGTTGCCCCGCTTATATGCTCAGCTTTATGTGTACGCTGAAGCTAAAGGTGTCAAGTTACCACATATTGGCCCATGAGATGCCCGCCTATTAGTGACATCACTATCACACACTGTACTACAGCACAGAGAACCTCTATCTCAATGTCATGCCTCCCAGAGGAGTTAACCCTTAGAAAAACATGTTTTTGAATGGAGATCTGTGCCATGGCGTGAGACCAAGAACGAGACATAGTCACACACATTGCCCACACAACCACATATCTCGTTGTTTGCCAAATACAATACACATAAAGGAATGTGTCTTCTTGTTATTGGTGCAGAGGCATATCAGCAATACAGGCTCTGTACACATGGTTCAAGGACAACAGGGGCTCACATACAGTGCAAGACATAGGATAGATAAAAAGTACACTTTAGGGCTTGGGCGGTATGTAGAATTTTTATAATATATCGATGTATGTAGTTTGATGTCGCATTAAAATACATAACTTGTTTCTTCCGTAAAGCTGTGCCAGTGTTTGCATCAATACTACTACACAGCTGTAGTATTAATATGTACAGTGATACAGGTAAAGGCCGGTAGTAAATCATACTGGCCAGCAGCATAACTAGTATATAGTATCTAAAGATATGTAAAAGGGATTATATGCAGGTATATATATATAACACGGTAAGAATAAATAAATAAATACATGTATATGTAAAATACATGGTGCACCATAAACACTGACCTAATTGTTGTAAGGAATAGAACATGACATCTTAGCGTGACAACTTATTTAGTAGAGTCAATACGGGTACAAGGCCACCTAATAAAAGAGGCATGTGAAAAAGAAATGGCCTCATGTGAGTCCAAAAAAAGAATTGCAAAACACAGGAGAGATATGCTGGCCACTGGAGGAGGGACAGCAGGCTCAGGGTTGTCTCATTGTAGGCCACCTCCTGCTTCCTCTGGGGGTTGGTTGCGTGGGGTCATCATCCAGCCAGCACATATCCACAATCTCCTAATAAAACAAGTCTGGGCTTCACAGATGATTTGAACGTTGATGGAGTAGTATTGCTTTCTTTTTCTTTTCTTTTTTAAGATTTGTTTTTTGGCATTTTACTGCTTTATTTCAGACAGGCCCGACAGAGAGGAAGGTTGGGAGAAGACTTGGGGGGGAAGACATGCAGCAAAGGAACCGGGACGTCTTTGTTGCACTGCAGCGCAGCTACGTGGGGCGCCACCCTGGCGCCTGTAGTATTGCTTTCTGTTGAGATATGGAAACGCATCTGGGGAGGGTGCCTGGATGCGCACTTGCGTGCAGTCAATCGTACCGATGGTCTTGGGCAGACCAGCAATGGCATGGAATCCTCTTGACTGTTCAGTATATGGGAATTGGATAAATGGTAAATGGGGCATTTATATAGCGCTTTTCAGTGGCGTTTTTATATTTAAAATGTTTGTGGGGCAATGATTTTTTCTGGCCTCAGGATGATAAAATATCACTCACCAAAGCTGTGGGCTCACTTGAAGAGAAAAGCAGCACTGGCTTTCGATGCTGGCCAATGCGTTAAGTCACGGCTGTTCCATGGTATTGCGAGGAAACGTTTTTATCCTCTTTAAGGTGGAAAAGTTCCTCTCTGACTCAGATGTCATCATAGGAGTTGTTATAATGATTTTCAGCAGACTGACGGTCTCAGTAAAAGCCTCTTCTAGGTTTTTCTCATGGATGGATGTTAACGGTTACCTTTGCAAACTGCTTGAGTTATAACGATATCCAATGGCTTGGTGTGGACCCAGACGTTTGATTAACATTTTCTCCTCCAAATTCAGGGTTTCAAACCTGTGCTCGAGTAAATAATCCACCTTGTTCATTTTCACATAACGTCACTAGCTAGGTAGTTTACAGTAGCTGCCATTAACAATGAAAAGCTTCTTTGCCGACTGAAATCCGACACCAGCCAATCAACTTTGAAATACAAAATGATGTACACTTGGGGCTAGGGGCTCCGAGCCCCACTTGCCATCAAATTGATGTGGTCTAAGGCGGCTAAGTGGCGCAGTGGGCAAGGCGCTCGCCACTAACAGGAGATGCTGGGTTCGAGCCCAGCTCTCTGCGTTGCTTCCGGCTTGGCTGGTCGTTCATACTAATACAATTGGCAGTATTAGGGGGTGGGAAAGCCAGTGGGTGGGGATCGGACGTTGTGGACAGCGACTCCTACAGGTCGGTTGGTGCGCCTGTACAGCAGAATCAGGAAGTATCGGGGGCAGCGTGAGCCTCCCACGCGTTACTTCTGGCCACTGAGAGATCGCGCTGTACAGGTGAAAAGATGCGACGGCTGCCTCCTCGTGTACCGGAGGGGACACGTGATGCAAGGCTTCGTCCACATTGCAGCCGACCAGTGGGAGGCATGGTCTAGCAATGTTCGAGACAGGGGAGGGAAGAATTGGATAATACGAAATTGGGATGGGAGAAAAAATAGAAAATGGGGAGAAAAAAGTAGATAAAAAAAATTTGATGTTGTCTACGGTGAATGATACAATACCCTGAGCATGCACACTTGAATTTGCCCAAGTACAGTACACCTTGCATTGATAGAGAGGGGCTAGCCCCATTCGTGCTATTTTAGACCTAACGATTGGGAGAATGACGCAATCTGAAACAGCAAGGCAGAGAGATGACATGAACTAAAATACTAATAAAATGTATATGCAATTTAGTAAGATGCTATATCCATTATCCATACATAATACATTTGAGCAAATAATAGGCAAATCTTTAAGAATGAATAACATTTGTCTGTTCTTGTTGGTGACACTAGGTGGGGTTCTGCCCCTAATGACCAGTCGCCACTGGCACTTTTATCCAAAGCGCTTTACAATTAGGGGTCTTGCTCAAGAACACTTCCGGCAACACGCAGCCCAGGAGCAGTGGGAATTTAACCGGGAACCTTCCGATTACCAGATGGCTGCTCTACCTCCTGAACCACTGTTGCCCCTTTGGATGTATTGTGTGGTCAGTTATATGATTCCATCCACGACTCGCTGGAGGTCGCAGCTGATGGATGGCTGCGATATGCCCACCCTGTCTCCTAGCTCCCTCTGGAATGTCCCAGAGGCTAAAAAGCCCAAGGGGGACAGTACCTGGACGTGTGGTGGCACATGGTTTGAGCGTCTGATCTGGCTCCAGGGTATTGCACAGCTCCATTTGCACAGGTCTTGGTAGCCTGAAGCGTCCCACTAGGTACTCATTGCTCTCCGCTCCCTCCTCCTCTCCCTTTTAAATAGCGCGATTGATCATTGATTATTGGCTGGCATGGTTAAATTTACATGATTGATGTTCAAGTCCAGATGTAAGTTCAAGGTTTTATTTGCCCAGTGGAATGTTTCTCCACTGGCTCAAGATGGTATATGGGCTATTAATACAAAATGGCAAATATATAGCCTACATGGGATGTGCTGAGAGCAGAATGTAGATGTGTCTATAGCTATATCCATGCGATTGAGTTTAGTTCTTATTTATTTATTTATATATTCAAGGTAATTTGCAGTGTCTGTGTAGTGCTTTTATTTATTTTAGGACATCACAATGCCTCGTTGATCATGACTATCAATGTAAAACATAATTGTTAATCATACAAATATTGTCGTATTTTTTATTATAATTATTTAAATCTGTAGAATCGATGTGAAGGCAATCACCACTGATTTATCAGAAATAAAGCCCTTAAGGCGGGTGGGTGGCGTAGCAGAGATTGCGCTCGTCACCAATGCAAGAGGCTGCGGTCTCGACTCCCGGAGTCAACATTGCCTGTGGCTTGGGCCAGTCGTCATACTATCTCAATTGGCAGAGGTAGCAGGTGGAAAGTCGATGGGTGGGGATTGGACATTGTGGACAGCGACTCCTACAGGTCGGTTTGGTGAAGCCTGTACAGCAGAGTCAGGAAGTATCGGGGGAAGCGTGAGCCTCCCATACGTTACTCCTCGCCACTGAGAGACCGCGCTGTCTGGTGAAAAGATGCGACAGGCTGCCTCCTCGTGTACCGGAGGGGTGCAAGGCTTCTATCCTCACTACAGCCGACCAGTGGGAGGCATAGTCTAGCAACGTTCAAGATAGGGGAGGGGAGAATTGAAGGGAAAAAGAATTGGCGATACGAAATTGGAATGGGAGAAAAATAGAAAATAAGGAGAAAAAGTGGATAAAAAAAAATAAATTAAGTATTTTTAATTATTATTATTATTATTCTTATTAGGGATGGGCATTTAAAAAAAATCCAGATCGATTGATTGCATGATGTACTCGAGTAGTGATCGATTACTTGCTGTCTTCTCTCCTCCTACAGCAAGTTGTTGACGCACACACACGCTGCTCGCAGTGCTCTCATTGCCCCTCCCCCTCACAGACCCGTCTTGTTAACATCCTCTCATGCACTCCGAAGATAGCAAGAGTGCAGCTCCTTTTTCAACGTGACTGAAGCATTAAACAAAATGGCCCAGTTAACTATTCACTTTAGTTTAATACATGAGGCATTGTCTAACGTTATCTAGCTGGCTAGCTACTGATCTCTCATCTCTCATATTATGATACTCATAATAGCAATGGCTGATAACATCATTGGCGTTAGTTTTTGCAGCTGTTGGCTAGCTAGGTATCATTCTTCCATTGGAAAGAATTAGCAACTGTAGCTAACTAATACGGGCTGTGCTGGCTACCTTTTAATTCGCAATGGAGTGGAGCTAACTAACTGTACAAATCTATGTGATTGGCTGAGACTGTATTTTGTACGGTTGGCTGGCTGGCTGGCTGTTGTGGATTCGGATAGCCAGCTAGCTGGCTGGCAGTTCGTAGTGTAGTAGCTGGCTAGCTGGCTGTTGTTGGCTGAAAGATCGAGTTGTCTCATAGCCGTGAGTAATCGATCAATCGTTTACTCACGCCCACCCCTAATTCTTATTATTCTTATTATTTTGCAACAAGATAGCCTACATAAAACATAAATAGCTAGGGGGAGCTCCCGTAGCTCACCGCATATCTCGGCGCTATTTCTGCGTCGGGGAAAACCGTGCTCGTCACGGATCTGGGGGACACGAGTTCGATTCCCGGACCCGCCGTCATTTATCAGAATGTCTTCCCCTGCTCTACATCCCATTTCAACCTGTTTCTGTCGGTCATGCTTGACCAGAAAAGCGATAAACGCTAAAAAATAAAGTAAAAAAAAAAAACATAAATAGCCTGTCTCAGACTGACTCACATGGTCCCGGGGTGTCAGACGGGAGCGCATGCAGCCTGGTCACAATCAGTCCAAAAACACAAGTTCGGATGGTACCGATGTCGCGTGTATACAGAGGTACTGGTGTGCCAGCTTTGCCAGTTCTGCCAGCCTGGGGAATCTTCCCGCATTGACTTTCTACCAGTCAGCCCGATTTGTATCCAGGGATGGGGAATTCCACAAGCGCCTCTCTCCGTTACGCACCAGCCAGCCTTTATGTGACAGAGATATACACTTTCAATTTTGACAGAGAGAAGATACGGTTCCAAAGATATTTAATGTTTGTCGGCATATTTTCACACCACCAACAAAGTACTGGGTCCGTTGTCTCTTATTCAGATTTTCTGTCACTACATTATTTTACTTTTCAGCTGCTGCCACCAATGAAAATCAGCTCACTATGCATGCTATGGTATTTGAGATATCGCTTATCGCCACCTACATTTACATTTACATTTAGTCATTTAGCTGACGCTTTTATCCAAAGCGACTTACAAGTTCTGTACGACAAGCCATCAGGAAGGGCACAACTCTATCAGCTGAGTAACAATGTTCATCAAAGTGTTGAGTGCTACAGTGTAGGTTAGTTTATTAGGACAAGTGCATGACAGTATGGTTAGTTAGGGTTAGATTTTTCTTTTTTTTTTTGCTTCTTAATTCAGATAATGGTTGAAGAAGTGCATCTTTAGTCGACGGCGAAAGATTGGACGTGTTTCGGCTGTCCTAACTGGGGTGGGTAGTTCATTCCACCATTGTGGGGCAAGGACTGAGAATAGGCGACTTCTCTTTGATGACCCTCCCGGAGCTTGGATAGGAGTAGGTCTGAGGCGGCCAGAAGATGCAGAGCGTAGGGGTCTTGAGGGTGTGTAGTTAGAGACCATTGACCGGAGGTAGGCGGGAGCGGTTCCCTTTGCTGCACGGTATGCTAGGTCGAGGGCCTTGAAGCGGATTTGTGCAGCAATGGGGAGCCAGTGCAGGTCCCTAAGAAGTGGGGTGACATGGGCCGACTTCGGTAGGTTTGAGATCAGGCGGGCCGCTGCGTTCTACTACTGCGTTCTTCTACACCTACTGGCCCGGCATGCTTGTTGGAGCAATTTATGTGTTTCTGCATTTACGTCTGGACGTAGGTATTTTTAAAAACCCTGCTGTGTGGACAAGGATTTTTTTAAACGGAGCGTGAAAATATCCGTTTAGAAAAATATCCATATACGTGCAGTCAGGGCCTTAGAAACATTCATTGTAACTGAGGGGTACAATTCCCTGACTGTATTGATAAGTATGGTATTATTAAACCACTACCTCTTGTACTTTAACTTCTGGCCATCCAGTACATGATATAGATATGATGAACACTTTCCCACCTGATGAAACGAAGTCCACACAAATGTACAAATCGAAGATTTTATATAGCAAAGGGTATATACAACGTTCACTTGATGACATTTATGATTTGAACTGCACTTGTATGGCAAATGAGTATTCGTAGGTAAATCAACATTGAATGTCCAATCTCTGGTTACGCAGGGAGTAAGTATACAACCCGGTTCTTTAGGGAACTATAGCGATGGTACTTAAATGATTATAGCTGGATACACTAAGGGGGGGGGGGTCCCGCTGGTTGTAAGACAGTAGGAGGGGGGGTTAGAAGAGCCGCTGGCGGTATCCCATCTGGCCGACGATTTCTTGGGAGAATTCAGAGTCCTGAACACGATGCCCACAGAACCTCGGTCCGCAGATGAATACAGCTGGACCCTCTGGTGGACGGTAGCTGCCGGTCCACAACGGAGAGACGTGAGGCGACCTCACTGGTGTAGAGCGCCGTCTCACCTGGACTCCTCTCCGGGGGGTAGTTCCAACACTCAGCAGTGTTGGCCGTTATCCATGGAATAATCAAAGCACCCAAAGCATGTAGATAATCCAAGCCGTGGAAGGCTCGCCGTCGTCCGGGTAAAGTAATCCAATGTACAGGTCCACTCGTCCTGGCCCGGAGCTCCTCGGATGCAAGCACCACAAGTGGTCTGCCCAGCCTGGTTAAGACTCCAGATAACGTCAGGAACGATGGGGGTGCTGCTCACTTTATAACTCTAACCTAACGATGCACCATACATAATAGACTATTATTAGCTTAATAGAAATACGTCCAACTCGACGGTATAGTGCCAAACTATGACAATTCAACTATTAATCCACACGATATCTCAATGCCTATTCTGAGGCCAAGTAGGCCTTACTGCACCACACGTGCGTCGTGGGTGAGGCTTCGCGTCTGTTACTAGGTTGGAGGGTAAAGAACTAATGGACTAAAAGAAAGTTCTACTTTACTTGCTCCATATATATATGCGCTGTGAACAAATAGTACCATTCGTATTTCGCCAGACGTATTCCTACGCGGAACCGGGCTTGCCACGACATGTTGGTCAGCACGATTGAACTTGAACCTAGGGGTATGGCTGCTGGCGCCAGGTTCTCGTCCAATGGTAGAATGAAACTATTATGGGCTGTTTAGTAGACTAAAGGGATATTCAGTGCATATTGTACAAGGAATATACAGGGGATATCAAACGATATACAAATACTATTAAATATATATCCATAAATAAATATATATATTCGGTTTAATCTGATCCTTCACAACAGCCGCCCCCTAATTAGTCCCACCTAATTAGCTAAGCAGAGACAGATTAACCGCACTGTCTACCACTCAAGGTCCGCTGTAAGGGTCAGTCAACTCACAAAGTCATGGGGTCATGGTCATCATCGATAGTATCTGGGAGTCGGGGCAGTTCTATTAGCCTCGCCACGGGTCGTGTGTAAGTTCGCCCTTGGACGAGTACTTCAGCTGCTCGGACCTTGCCATCGGCACCGGTGATCACTTTGCTTACGCGGCCAGCCGGCCACATAGCTCTGGGTAGTGACTGGTCGATAATCATGACGACTGTTCCTTCTGTCAAATTGTCTCTCTCTTTTACCCACTTCTGGCGGGTCTGTAGAGACGGTAGGTAGTGGAGTAGGAAGCTGCTCCAAAACTTGTCAGCTAGCACTTGACTGTACCTCCACATTCTTCGGCCGTTCGCTTCTTCAGGCCTGTACATTGTCTGGGGTAGCGCGGGGTCCAGCCGCCCCATTAAGAGTGTGTTGGGGGTGACTGGGTCGACATCTGCTACATCACTGGAGACGTAACCGAGGGGTTTTGAGTTCAATACTCCCTCGATCTCCGTGAGGACTGTCATTAGGACTTCCTCCGCCACAGTCTGGGCCCCAAGCACGGCGTACAGGGCTGTCTTTATAGAACGTACTTCTCGTTCCCAGGTTCCACCGAAGTGGGGTGCGTTCGGGGGATTAAACTGGAAGTCAATCTGGGATGGAGCGAGGTGGGTCTTAAGTTCTGGGCCCATAGCTTGGAAGCTCTCTCTCAGCTCTCTTTCTCCGCCTTTGAAGTTTGTCCCGTGATCAGACAACAATGTAGACGGTTTTCCTTTCCGTGATGTGAATCTTCGGAAGGCCATAAGGAATGAGTCTGTGCTCATGGTCGGAAGGAGTTCGATATGTATCGCTCTGGTGGTCATGCATTTGAATACAATACCCCACCGCTTCTCGGTTCCTCTTCCTCTCTTTATATACAACGGGCCAAAACAGTCCATGCCTGTGGAGTGGAATGGCTTGTCGCCGAGTCGGAGGCGACAGGGGGGTAAGTCAGCCATCCGTGGTATGCTGGGCTGCGCGCGCCACTTTCGGCAGTCTAGACAGGTTCGCTGGAAGCGTCGCACCGCTTCTCTTCCTTGAAGTATCCAATAGCGATGTCTGATCTCCGCGAAGACTCTCTCTGCTCCTGCGTGGTGTACATCCTCGTCGTATTTCTTTATGATCAGCTCTGTGACCTTGTGTCGGCTGTTCAAGACTATCGGGTACTTAATGTCATCCGGTAGATCGGGGGCTCTCCGCAGGCGACCACCCACTCTGATGAGATTATGGGCGTCACTCTCGGGTGCCAGGTGGAGCAGTCTGCTGTCTGATGGGACGGGCTTTCCTCCCTGTAGACAGTCTAGCTCATCGGGGAACGAGTCTCTCTGGGCTCGTTGTAGTAGAAGAAGCTCTGCTTCTTCGTAGTCAGCTGCTGAAATGTCAGTGGTGGACTGAATCTCTGGGTGGTGCCACAGGAATGTCTTTAGTTGCGCACTCTGTAGGGTAATGCAGTCATCTATGTTGGGGTCTGTGGAGGCGACTGTGCTCAGTCCACAGAACATAGGTTTCTTGTTCTCAGCCTCCTCTTTACTTGCTTCCCGTGGGGTGGGCGTAGGCCACTCTTCTTCCGGGAGCTTGAGGAATTCTGGTCCGTCACTGTAGATGTTGCGACGGGTGAGGTCATCCAGAGACATTCCCCGGGTGATGACGTCAGCTGGGTTGTGTTTGGTGTCCACATACCGCCAGCTCGCTGCTTCTGTTAACTCTTGAATCTCGGTGACTCTGACTCCCACGAAGACTTTGTATCTGCATGAATCAGACTTGATCCATGTGAGTACTGTCGTGGAATCTGACCACAAGATTGTTCTGTGCACCGGAATGGTGAGTTCACGTTGGATTAACGTGGCTAGATGCGCTCCTGCTAGGGCTGCGCAGAGCTCTAGACGCGGGATAGATTGTTGCTTTCGTGGGGCTATTCTTGAGCGAGCCAGGATGAAAGCAGTGTGTATCTTTCCTCCCTTCTCTTGGGCACGCAAGTAGGCCACCGATCCATAGGCTACTTCGGAGGCGTCGCTGAAGACGTGTAGATCAATCTTGCATGTCTCTGGCCTCACTGTGGATGGGAAGTAGCTGCGGCGTATATTGACGCCTGGGAGTGAGCGGAGTTCCGTCTCCCACTCTCTCCATGTTGAGGCAAGGTGTGCGGGTATGGGGTCGTCCCAGCCCTGGTCCTTGTCCCATAGTGCTCGTACAATCATCTTTGCCCTGGTGGTGTAAGGTAGAATACATCCCAACGGGTCATATTGTCTGGCGAGTGTTCTGTACACACTCCGTCTGGTGGTCGGTGTCGCCGTCGACCTTCCCTGCTCTGGAGTCAGGGGTTTGTGTCTATAGTGGAGCGAGTCTGTTTTGAAGCGCCAGACTAGTCCTAGTGTCATTTCTTGGGCTTCTCCTGGGATGGTCGCCATCCAGGTCTCGCTGCTGGCAGCCTTGTCCGCGGGGGAGAGGCTGCGCAATACGTGCGGGTCACTGCTGGCCCACTGCCTGAGATCAAAGCCGCCTTTGATCAGGGAGGCGCGTAGCTTGATTAGGAGAGCCTCGGCTTCTTCTTGAGTCGAAACGCTTTGTAAACAGTTGTCCACGTAGAAACTGTTCTTCACACTGTGTCGGACCTCTTCATCTGCTGCTGGGTCCTCTGCGACGTGTTTCTGTAGTGCAAATGTAGCACAGCACGGGCTGCATGTGGTTCCGAAGGGGAGTACTTCCCACTGGTAGATGGCTGGGTTCTCATCTCCGATCCTCTCTCTCCATAGGAACCGCAGCAGGGGCTTGTCCTCCTCCACTAGTCTCACCTGCAGGAACATCCCTTTGATATCCCCGCTGATAGCCACCTTGTCCTGGCGGAAGCGCAGTAGCACGCCTAGTAGGGAGGGGCCGAGTGTGGGGCCGGGCAAGAGCTCTTTATTCAGATTTTGGGATCCGATCTGGTAGCTGCAGTTAAACACAATGCGATCCTTGCCGTTGTGGTGGACCTTGTGATGCGGCACGTACCATGATTCGGTCGTCTGATCGGCCTCTTTAATGTCAATCTTTGTCACGTGTCCCGCTGTGATTAGCTTCTCAATCTCAGCGCGGTACACACCCTCTTGAGCGGGGTCTTTGGCTAGGCGCCGCTCCGTGTTCAATAGATAGCGCTCCGTGGCGTCTTTCTTTGCGTGAAAGGTGGGCATTCCCTCTCGCCTCAGGAGTGGAGTTGCGTATCTCATCACTCCGCCGACTGTGACTCTCTTTGTCCCTTGCTCGAGTAGGTTGATGGCGTAAATGTCTTCTTTAGAACGGATATCTTTCTTTTCGTTCTTAAAGGGCATTGTCTCTAGTGTCCATAGCCTCTCGACATGCTGCAGGCGAGTGGCGTCTTCTTCTGTCGTTCTGGAGTGGAGGCAGCTAGTGGCTGCTGTTCGGTTGAGAGATTTAGCGAGGGGGCCTTGTAGTGTCCACCCTAGGCGGGTCTTGACTGCTGCAGGACAGCCTCGGGGTCCTGTATGGACCCGGTCAATCGGGACTATGAGTTCTGCATGGTCGGAGCCTATCAGCAGGGTCGGGGTAGCGCCGTCTATGAGCGGGATAGGTAGTTGACGCAGGTGCACATATTTATCCATCAACTTGGCAATAGGGTAGGTGTACTGCGATAGTCCTATTTCTTGGCTGGTGAAAGCATTTGTAATCCTATACCGTCGCTCTGGCTGCCCGTTTGCTGCGATAGTGAAGGAGACATTCTCGCCCTTTATCGTCTTTAAATCTCTTCTTATTGTCCGAATCGTCATTTGGTTCTCGCTCCCCCGCAGTCCCAGCTGGGCCGCAGCGGACGCGAGCAGAAGGGTCTTCTCTGACCCGTCATCAAGGACGGCGTAAGTGTCCATGACTTTATCTTGGTAGCTCAATGTCACACGGACTACCTTTAAGAGCACTTGGGCGCCGCTGCTGCTGGCGGGGTCAATGTACATGACACTTGCCTTGGTGCCGCTCGATGGTGCAGGTGAAGGCCGTCTTCTGTTACTGTCGTGTAGTATATCTAGATGGGCTCCGTCGCACCGACTGCACCTTTTCTTTAGGCGGCATTCGGCTGCCATGTGACTGCGCGCACATCGGTAACAGCGCCTGTTGGACTTTATCCATTGACTCACTTCTTCTGCATTCATCTTTGTGAACAGGTCACATTGTGACAGCCAGTGTTCTTTCTCACAGTAGGGGCACACCATCTTCCACTTCTCTTTTCTCGAGGGGGTACTGTGGCTCTTACTGCTCGGTACTGACTCTGATTGGTGCATGACAGTCACCGATCTTCTTCCATCATTTATTCTCCTGGGTCCCTCTCTGGAGCTTGGCGTGCTCCGCCCGAACGTATCCAGTCGTAAGCTGCTGACTTCTCTCGCCAGGAAGTCGGCTAGATCAAGGAGGGATGGTTCGGGGCCGTTAGGATCCCGGTAGTCTCTCTGCCGCCTAAAACGCTCTTGTCTTGCGGGTGGCAGCTTCTCCAAAATCCTCTCGACGTTAGAGTTGGCGTATAGCTCATGCATGCCCTTTTCCCGTTGCGCTCCCAGCATCCCTACCAGGGACTGCACTCTGATTGACAGGTCGTCTAATGAGCGATTGTCTGTTGCTGGGGGTAGGCGATCAATATGCCTTATCTCTTGGATTACGTAATCCCATATACGTCCATATCTCTGGTCCAGCGCTGCTAGGGCCGTGGTGTATGGGGTCGTAGAGGTGGCATAGGCTAGCGCTATATTGTGCGCTCGCGGTACTTTCAGGTGCTTCAGTAATATTGCATACTTGTGGCGTTCATCAGCGACATCCACCATCATTGTCTCTAAGCACATCCGGAGCTCCGTGTACTGTGCTCGATTCTCATAGGTGAAGTCTGGAAACGACGGCGTGGCAATGTATGACGCCGTGGATGGCTGATACATCGGCGAGCGTTGGGGGAGAGACCTCCTAGGCGAGTCTCCTCTTGCGCCTCTCTGTGGGCTGGTACCGACAGGGTACCATGGCCCGCTGGTCCAGGTGCTATTCCTCGGGGCTGGTCGTGCGTCGTGCTCACCCGTGAATAGAGTCGGGGGTCTGTAGCGCAGCGCCGCGGGGGTATAGCCTGGGCTGTACTGGACCTCCTGGTCCGGTGGAGTACTGTGCTGTCGTCGGGCTTGGTTCTCCTCCTCTCCCTCTTCTTCCTCTATCAGGTCTTCCAGATCCTGTAGTCGTTTATTTAGCTTCTCCGCAGTGTATGCCGCTCCTTCCTTGTAGCTGGGTCTCGCTTGGACCGGTCTGGGAAGGGGGTCTGCGGGGGGTATAGGCTTGGTCTGTTGGTCAAGTTCAGGGTCGCTTGCTCGGTTAGGAGACGCTGCCCTTGACTGTTGTCTCGACGAGTTCCTTGAACCCCTGGCGGAGGGAGAGGGTGTTGCCTTGAGGATCAGCTGCTCCATTAGCTGCGCTTGTAACTTGTCGCGCTCGACTTCGCGCTTGGTGAGATCTGCTTCTCTTTGGGCACCGGCAGCGGCGCGCTGGGCGTCGGCCCGGTCTCTTGCCATATTCTCTTCCGTCTGAAGGCGTCTCATCTCCAGGCGTATGCGCTCTTCTTCGCTCCGTTGCTGTGCTTGGAGTCGATCGCGTTCGCCCTGAAGTCGATCGCGTTCACCCTGAAGTCGATCGCGTTCGGTAGAGGCTGTCAGGCTGACGAGGAACGCCTGTTGTAGCATCCTCTCCGCTTCGCTGGGGGAAGGCGGTTGTGGAGGTGAGCAGCTCCTGGGTGAGCCGCTCCTGGGTGTACTCGTTGGGGAGTCCTGGAGCTCTATTTCCTCTGCGCTCTCCTCCTCTTCTTCCGTGCAGAGTTCTCTCTCTGTAGGGTTGTCTTCCTCCCGGGGCTGGTCGGGGACTACTTCTTCGGTATTGGCGGGGGGTAAAGGCATGTCAGCTCCCTCCTGGTCCCCACCGTGAGCTTGGTCAGTTACATTAGAACCTACTAGGGCCTCTGTGGTCGGGGAAACCTGGTCGTTAAGGTCAGACATAATTTTACTTTCTACTTTTACCGCGTTTACCGTTTGTCGAAGGCTAGGTAGTTGACTGACAGCGTAATCCTCTAAGTACTGAGGTGGCTGTCGTCTGCGCTGCGGGCGTTCTACGTTAGGAGGATCGTTTCGTGGAGTGTTCATCATAGGCCATTTCGATATTAATAACACTATATTAATATTACACTAGTTACCCTCCGGCTCGAAGGACCAATTGTAACTGAGGGGTACAATTCCCTGACTGTATTGATAAGTATGGTATTATTAAACCACTACCTCTTGTACTTTAACTTCTGGCCATCCAGTACATGATATAGATATGATGAACACTTTCCCACCTGATGAAACGAAGTCCACACAAATGTACAAATCAAATATTTTATATAGCAAAGGGTATATACAACGTTCACTTGATGACATTTATGATTTGAAATGCACTTGTATGGCAAATGAGTATTCGTAGGTAAATCAACATTGAATGTCCAATCTCTGGTTACGCAGGGAGTAAGTATACAACCCGGTTCTTTAGGGAACTATAGCGATGGTACTTAAATGATTATAGCTGGATACACTAAGGGGGGGGGGGGTCCCGCTGGTTGTAAGACAGTAGGAGGGGGGGTTAGAAGAGCCGCTGGCGGTATCCCATCTGGCCGACGATTTCTTGGGAGAATTCAGAGTCCTGAACACGATGCCCACAGAACCTCGGTCCGCAGATGAATACAGCTGGACCCTCTGGTGGACGGTAGCTGCCGGTCCACAACGGAGAGACGTGAGGCGACCTCACTGGTGTAGAGCGCCGTCTCACCTGGACTCCTCTCCGGGGGGTAGTTCCAACACTCAGCAGTGTTGGCCGTTATCCATGGAATAATCAAAGCACCCAAAGCATGTAGATAATCCAAGCCGTGGAAGGCTCGCCGTCGTCCGGGTAAAGTAATCCAATGTACAGGTCCACTCGTCCTGGCCCGGAGCTCCTCGGATGCAAGCACCACAAGTGGTCTGCCCAGCCTGGTTAAGACTCCAGATAACGTCAGGAACGATGGGGGTGCTGCTCACTTTATAACTCTAACCTAACGATGCACCATACATAATAGACTATTATTAGCTTAATAGAAATACGTCCAACTCGACGGTATAGTGCCAAACTATGACAATTCAACTATTAATCCACACGATATCTCAATGCCTATTCTGAGGCCAAGTAGGCCTTACTGCACCACACGTGCGTTGTGGGTGAGGCTTCGCGTCTGTTACTAGGTTGGAGGGTAAAGAACTAATGGACTAAAAGAAAGTTCTACTTTACTTGCGCCATATATATATGCGCTGTGAACAAATAGTACCATTCGTATTTCGCCAGACGTATTCCTACGCGGAACCGGGCTTGCCACGACATGTTGGTCGGCACGATTGAACTTGAACCTAGGGGTATGGCTGCTGGCGCCAGGTTCTCGTCCAATGGTAGAATGAAACTATTATGGGCTGTTTAGTAGACTAAAGGGATATTCAGTGCATATTGTACAAGGAATATACAGGGGATATCAAACGATATACAAATACTATTAAATATATATCCATAAATAAATATATATATTCGGTTTAATCTGATCCTTCACAACATTCATAGAACGTTAAGGTACATCAACATTTTAATTGGGTGATTTACAAACTTTCATCACTGACACTCATATATATATACATAATATTGACGCCAGATCAAAGTTTGCCAGCAGTAGATCAATATTAATGACCCGACATGTATGTTTGTCTGTGCTTCGATCCACCAAGCTGTGATAGAGATAACATTATAGATATAGTGGATTTGTGGGTCTGAATCAGTCAGTAAGTATGAAGTTTACTTACGTTGTCCTTTCAACGGACACAGCTGCTCCAACACTATTGGAAATTAGGTCAACAAGCACACAGTCTAATTAACACAGGACTGCTTCGAACTATCTGGATATTTCAACTTTTCTATTTTTTATAATCTCTCCTTTTTCATTCATTAAGCCTAATGCATTGGTCAGTTTTTTTCTAAAAGAAAATTTAAAAAAAATCTATTTTTATTGAGCATCAAAATATGATCATAGATGATCTAATGTCTATATCTTAATCTATTATTTGAGAGAGAGAGAGAGAGAGAGAGAGAGAGAGAGAGAGAGAGAGAGAGAGAGAGAGAGAGAGAGAGAGAGAGAGAGAGAGAGAGAGAGAGAGAGAGAGAGAGAGAGAGAGAAACTACAGGGATGTTGTTAATCGCCATTCAGCCTAAAAATACAGATATATGATTTTTGGTCCATATTGCCCAGCGGCCCCAGCCTGAAAACACAGCACCTATGTACTAAATGTACTAAACACACACACAAACAGACCTAATGAGTAGTGCTGGTCAAGCCTATTAACACTTTGGCTGCCTAAGGTTAAATTCATGATATACCATAGATTGCCAGCGCTATTTGTCTATGGAGAAAGTCCCCTTCTTTGCAGGGCTATAACTTTTTTAATTCTATTGCTACATTGCCATTATTAGGGCCCATTCAAAGTCCTATATGTATTGTTCATTGTGTAGCAACGTTAAACTTTTTCATTCACATATTCATAGTAAAGTATGGTCTAATGTATAAGTATGTTTTCATCTCTTTCTGCAGCTTTCTCCAGAACGTGATATATAGCCCCAAATGCATTATATTGATGATGAAATACAGTTTGATGGCAATCAGCGCGATATAAAAAATTCCAACTAGACGTACTTCTAGAAGTTACTACACGTCATCTGATGTTGACCGGATGGGCGAGGGGGCGTTTATAATTCCGTGGGCAGCGTTATACCAATCATCTAATGTGGGTCAAATGTTGATAATAGCAGTTAGTATCGAAGACGGTAACGTTACACGCTGAAACTCACCCCAGTCTCCGCGCGCCGTTGGGCGATCATCGTCGAGTAGAAATCTTATCATTATGGGATATATTTTTACCCGGTCCATCTCCAGCTTGTATAATGGTATATACGTCCAAATCATGTTGTTTATCGAGTTATTGCCAATCGATCACCGTGTAGCGTGACGAGCCAGAGTCCCATGACCTATAGCGAGCGCCCGGAAGTACTACGGTCGTCTAGGACAACCTCTATTCAACATCCTGTTTGGCGATTGCGCCGATCGGCCACCAGATGGCGCTCCTGAACCGCCAGAGAGCTCAGTGGGTCCTGCTGGTGGATCTCAGGCCAGCGGAGGGGACATATGAATCCGATCGCAGATTTTTGAAATATTGATATAAGGACGACGCAACGCGTCCTCCGGCAACTTTAGCATGGCCAGCAAAGACGTCTAAAGACGGGTCCCGGCAGTCAAAGTGTTAACCTTTCAGGTCAGACAGTGCTGTGTCCAGGCCAGGGATCGTTACTGTGATCCTCTCTGTCTATCACACTGTCCCCTCTCTCTTTCTCTCTCTCTTCTCTCCCTTACTTTCCCTTCCTCTCTCTATCCCTCTCTCTCTCTGTCTCTCGCTCTCTCCCACTCGCTCTCTTCCTACAATACCTTTATCTTGCTCGACCACCTTGCTCGACCACCCCCTCCTCGGCTCAAACAAGGGACTAAACACGTTTCGCAATTATGCCACAACAATGTGGAACGCCCTACCCAAAGCTGTAAAGGAATGTGAATCCCTGCCCACATTCAAAACCGCTCTTAAAGAGCACCTACGGGAGGCTGCAATTCGAAACTGGCCACCGTAAATGCCCAAAACCCCCACCACCTCCTAATAGACAGTCTCCTCCCCACCGCATGTATATATCCCCTCCGCGTGTTGCTTTCTAACAGCGGAGGAGTGCAAGAATGTGACAATTTGACCATGTGACCGCGGCAACGCGGGGAGAGCGGCAGTGCGGAAATAGGCTGTCTATTGCCATTCTCTAAGACAAACGCTAACCATAACCAGCTCCTTAACAGCGCCTAAACTTAACCGTTCTAACCTTAACCAACTCCGAAACAATGCCTAACCTTAACCTTAACCTTAACCATGCCTAACCTTAACCTTTTTTTTTTATCCACTTTTTCTCCCATTTTTCCATATTTTCTCCCATCCCAATTTCGTATCATCCAATTCAACCCTCCCCTGTCACGAACGCTGTTTCTTGCCTCCCACAAGCCGGCTGCAATGTGGACTAAGTCATACATAGCACAAGTCCCCTCCGGTACTTGAGGTAACAGCAGTCGCATCTTTTCACCTCGCAGCTCGACCTCTCAGTGTCGAGGAGTAACGCGTGGGAGGCTCACGCTGCCCCCGACACTTCCTGATTCTACTGCGCAGGCGCACCAACCGACTTGTAGGAGTGCCTAACCTTAACCTTAACCATAGAAATAATATTGCCATTCTCTAAGACAAACTCTAACCTTAACCAGCTCCTTAACAGCGCCTAAACTTAACCGTTCTAACCTTAACCTACTCCGAAACAATGCCTAACCTTAACCTTAACCATGCCTAACCTTAACCGGCGAAAGAATACACGTTAAAAAAAAAAATTTGATGGGATTCGAACTTGTCAACAATGGACCGCAGGACCGCTGCGCTGCCAGGTGAGCTGAGCTTCGAATGAAAATCATGGCGGATTAGGGCGGTTACATAATGCCGCAAGCTCTGCCGCTCCGCTCTGCGGTTGCCGCACCTGCCGCGGGGCGTGTCGCAGCCAATCAGGGAAAATGCGGAAGCAACGGGCAGCACTGCTCGCTGTTATTAAGCAATAGGCATCCCTCCCCGCCATATGTATATTTCTCTCCCACCCACCCACCCCCTCCAAATGTACAGTCCCCTCCCCATCATATGTATATACTCTGTCAGGATCTAGGGGTAACAGTACTGTATATTTGAATACCGTTTATGTCACAAATGTATCAGTACTAAACAGGCCACGTGAGCGGATCGGCGCGGCCGAGAAATCCGCTCTTCGCTCTTTAAAGCTTGATCCGCTCCGCTAATCGCTCATGTTGACCCCGCCCCCAAGTCGCTCTCCGCTCGCTCCCCGCTCACCTTGAATCGAGCGCTCCCCGCTCCCCGCGCCAGATCGCTCTGCAGTTTTTTTGTGTTGTTTTTGGAGCATGGTGTAAATTAGCTCAAACTACAACAGTCTACACCCCCTGGGCCCCTTAACAATTGTTTGTATTGAGCCGCATTGTAATTGTAGCCATCTGCAATGTTAAATAACGTTGTTTATCCATTCACTAGCTCTATTAAGCGATGATAGGCTAGCCGAGCCACAATGCTAGGTCGCTGCCATTAATGTTAGCATCTAAGCTAACGTCAACAACAATGGCGTCGATACTTTTTCTAACAGGAGTGAGTGTGGGCGTCTCTACAGTGACAAAGCCTGAACAGATATCACAGGTTCACCCTTCTCATTGGTTGAAAATGGCCTTCATGTTTGCACATCGCCATCTGTTGCTTTGAGCATTGTACTGCATGTATATATTACATCAACATAGTCTATTTTGTAGTTTGGTGGTTCCAAATTTCGGGTTCATCGTGTTGGCAAATAGACTAACAGTGTTAAACCACTGTGAGCGGCCTGGAGTGGATTGGAGCGTTGGAGAACTCTCGCTCCGGACGTCGCGCCGACTCATTTTAAAACCCACTCCTCGCCCATAGTCAAAACCGCCCGCTCCGCGCCCCGCGCCGCTCACATGGCCTGGTACTAAATACCTATATGTCCCTATGCCATAAATGTCATGTATGTTGTGTATGTCATATATGAAATGAAAATGGGGGACCCTGATGGAAACAAGACTAACGTCTTTCTCAGGTCTG
>NC_140167.1:131386668-131516668 GCF_963971535.1 Notolepis coatsorum
CTGTGTTGTATAGACTTGACATCCTATGTTGGGCCCCTTTGTGTTTCCTGTTGCGACCTTTGTTAATACAGTAGCTGACAGGAAATAAACAGGGGCCAAGCTTCTCCCCCTAGCGACGGAATAGCAATGGAATTCTTCTGAAAAGGTCTATATACAGGAAACACACGCAAATATGCACGCACGCGCTTATTTGGTTTCACAGTTGTGTAGACGCTTACCTGCAGTAAAGGACACATGCGCATACATATGCATTAGTATGTACATTAGTGCATTAGTATGCGCATGCACGACAAGCGGTAAGCGTACACTGTAAACAAATAAATGTTTTTCATGGGAAATTCACTGTATTATTTTACAGATTACTTTTGTTTTTCTACTTTAAGTGTAAATTCTATAAAAAATACAGTAAATTACCTTTTATCAAAATATGAACCATTAAATAAAGGTTGTAATCTGGAGCGTAACAGTAAGAAGCATTTTGTATGAAAGTATTCTGTACTTCTGTATGACAACTATTAAAGAACTTGAGAACTTGAACTTGAAATGTATTTGATTTTACTGTAATTTGACAGTAAGTATTTGGCAACCATTGATGCCAGACATTTACCGTTTTCTTGCAGCTTTTTTTCTTACAGTATATGTTCCATTCCAGACGTTTAAGGATTTCAATGCCCTTCTTGTTTCTTTGTGTTGAACGGTTTATCATTTTGTGATACTTTGCTGTATCACCTCCTATTACGTTCAAATGTTACTGTTCATGGGTCACTTTTGACCCCCGGTGTGTTTAATATCCCTCAACAGAATAGTCAATAGCCACTCAACAGAAACTGTCTCGCTAAGGGAGAAATACTCTCAGTGGATATTGTGTCATTCCCATCACTCATGCAGGCACGCACGTACGCATGAACACACACACCTCACACACACGCACGCACGCACACAAACACACACACACACACACACACACACACACACACACACACACACACACACACACACACACACACACACACACACACACACACACACACACACACACACACACACACACACACACACACACACACACACACACACACACACACACACACACACACACACCTTGACCAAAGCTTGACACCTGTTATTTGATCACTGAGGTTTGCAAGTTCAACAGTGCATGTCCATCTCAAGAGGTGATGGGAAGCTCCCAAATTAGGTTGAACCCATATGCACCCTCCTACACACACACACACACACACACGCACGTGCACACCCACACCCACACACATGTGTGCACACGCACACACAGGGATTGTGAAGAGCGAAAATTTTTACCAGCCAATTTTATAAAACATTTTATTCAACTCTTCATTAGTGTTAAGCAGTTATTGAGTCCTAGATATTTATGTGTGGTGTTCAGGTCACATACAAATACACATTATTTGAGGTTAATTCATAACATAATAGCTGTGATCTCCGACTTGGTGGCAGAATCTCAAGACCCTTTTTACTCCCAATGTAACATGAACTGTCATTTTGAATCTGAGATGATGAATTGACTGACTGGCTCGTATTTACTCTGTAAAACAAAGATGGTGAATGTGGTGTATATGTTAAAACCTTCTACTAAGAGAGATCAGATCAGGTCTAATTATATATAACAGTGTTATATCCACTGTTACAGTAAGTCAGCCAATGTACTGAAAACATAAACTTCACTGCTGTGTAATAATAGCTTTTTATTTTATAATTTTCTTTTAACTATGGGCGATGAAAGAGGGAGAGAGAAATGTGAACATGTTAAAACATGGATACATTTGATTTGTTTAGACTAAAGATGAAGCCAAATGTAATTGCATAATGGCGGCTAGACCTGAGATGTCTGCCAATGATTAGCTGATTACCGAGAACAATAACAACATAGTGAAAACTCCTGAACAAGCTTTCAATGATTTCTTTGTTCACAACGCCCACGTTGAAGTAGCTGTGTTTAATGATAGTACCGTGACTGTGGAGGCTGTGTCCGGTAATGATTGTGAGCTTTGGTTGCGCAGCAGTGGCGGCTAGGGGCGCTCGGGCGCCGCCCCCCCTCAGGCCCTGCCCTGGTTATATGAGAGAACAAGAAAAATAATTTTTCAGTTTTTTGTTTTATAGCCCTATAAATAATATAAACATGTTTAAAATTAATAATATTTACTCATTTTAAGTATGTTTGTGTTTCCAATGCACAATATAACGTTATTATATAAAATAAAAAATACTCGTTTTCTTGAACAGGAAGTGACTCATTTTTTTTTTTTTTTTTTTTTTTTTTTTTTTTTGGCCCGGGCTAGACGCGATAGCGCTCTGAGTGCGCGTCACGGTTTGATCGCTGTATCCGTCGCAGCCAATCAGTGCGTAACGCGTTGTGCGTTGAAATATGACTATTATGTTGGAATCCGGGCGCGATTTGAAGCGGTCTAGGCAGCAGCGTCAAGAATTTCTGTAGCCGCATTTCGCGGAGACGCTCTCTGATTGGCCGACGCCAGTATTTTTTTCCGTAGCAGAATTTCGCGGAGACGATCTCTGATTGGCCGAATCCAATTTCTAATGTTCCAATTCTAGCTTATTCCTAGGTTGGTGGTAGAGAGATAGTTGTGTTGCTGTGAGATGCAGCTGTTTGTCTTAGAGCGTGACTGCAAGTTCTTTAGACGGTTAAGCTTAGGCACTCTTTCAAAGTTGGTTAAGGTTAGAGTTTGTCTTAGAGCATGGCGATAGAACGCCAGGTAGTTTGCAGTCTGTTCGACGCGGAAATGGACAAAGAAATGTACTTGTGTTGTGTGGTGCTAACTGCTAACAAGCTAACACTTGGCTAACAAGCTATATGGCGTATGCAGTCTGGACACAGTGGACAGTGGTCTGGAATACAACAACAGTGGATTATACACTTTATCAAGCTCTCCTGCCCTGGACGTTTCAACTAAACAGTGAGTCTCTCTCTCTCTCTCTCTCTCTCTCTCTCTCTCTCTCTCTCTCTCTCTCTCTCTCTCTCTCGCTATACACAGCTGTCTCCGCGAAATGCGGCTACGGAAAAAAGTATCGACTGTGCTTGCTGAGACCATAATAGGCTAGCGATTCAAAACGCGCTGCTGTGTTGTGAACAATAACATTAATTTAGCTGCTGCTGATGCATAATGAATGAATGGTGAGTTGTTTAAAATGACAACATACATGTGTTAATTATTTGATTTGATTGATCCGAGAGACAGAGAGAGAGATTGCTCCAGAGCATCTCAGAGCATTACATTTTGAACTCGACCTCCTAACGTGAACTGCGACCCACAAGGCACCAGCGGCACCAGCCGCTACTGTTGCGCAGACATCCAAAAAACATAAGCACAGTTGAATGGTAACACAATGCTGACAACATTAAGCTCTACTTGGCTATAGATTGTGTCTACAGATTAACTAGATCTACTTGGCTATAGGTTGTGTCTACAGATTAACAAGCCCTACTTGGTTATAGGTTGCGTCTACAGGTTGTACTCAATTCATGCATTAAAGCATTCCGTCTCCAGACGGATTTCCGTCAATTTGATTGGGGAGATCCGTCCATTTGATTCGCGGTCTGACGGAATTGGCTACCTGGTATAATATGATTTGTAGATGCATACACATTTAAACAAAATTGAGCCAATCAGAGGCGCCAAATATGAAGAAAAAAAATCGCGCCGCGCCAAGCAGAGTCATCACTCAGCGACTCGAGAGACAGGACGCTGCTCGCTCCGGAGGCTCGCTCCGCGGTTGCAGCTGCAGTCGATTGGGCGAGTGACACATTTGCGAGGTCTGAGAAGTCTGTCCACCACATGGCAGGTGTAGTATTAGGTATATCAAGTTCCCCCGCCAGAGAAATTCACTTTCAAGGCAGAAGACTGGACAAAATGGATAAAAAGATTCGATCGATTTCGGATTGCGTCGGGATTAGAAACCCAAGCAGAAGAAAACCAGGTGAATGCTTTAATCTACACTATGGGAGAAGAAGCTGAGGATATTCTGACTTCCCTGCATCTGAGCGACGAAGAACAGGCTCAGTATGAGACGGTCAAAGACAGTTTGGATACTCACTTCATAGCACGCAGAAATGTCATTTTCGAGAGGGCCAAGTTTAACCAGCGGCAGCAGGAGCCGGGGGAATCAACAGATAATTTTATTACTGCACTGCATTGGCTGGCCGAACATTGTGGATATGGGACACTGCATGATGAAATGGTGAGAGACAGACTTGTGGTTGGGCTGAGGGATTCAAGACTTTCAGAACAGTTGCAAATGGACCCTGACCTAACACTTGTAAAAGCTGTGACCAAGGCTAGACAGAGTGAGCAGGTAAAGAAACAACAAGAAGCTCTCAAGAGAAACTTTAAAGAGGACTCTACAAATACACAGCTTGATAGTATGCAGGCCCAGCAGCGGGGCAGAGCTAAATATGCACAAGCCAGGCCACAGTCATTTCAGTCGGGTAAGAGAATAGCACAGAAAATGAATTTTAAGCAGACACAGTGTATATGGTGTGGCGACATGGAAGGCCACAGCCGACAGAAATGCCCGGCTAGGGAATCACTGTGTAACCACTGTAAAAAGCAGGGTCACTATGCCAGAGTGTGCAGAGCTAGAAGGAGCACTGAGGGGCACATAGCCACGTTGACAGATGACAGGGATGACTATGAGGGGGATGACTACGATGGGGATGAAGAGGCTTCATTCCTTGGCTCACTGACTGTCGATTCAGATGAAGGTCCATGGATGACGGAAGTAAAAATGGACCACTGCAACATTGTGTGGAAGATAGACACAGGTGCGGATGTAACAGCAGTGCCAGAGACCATGTGTAGTCAGGATCAGCTCAGTAAAATGGGGAGATCAACAAAGCCTTTAAAGGGGCCAGGAGGAAGGCCACTGAATGTAAAGGGGAAATTCACAGCCACACTCAAGAAAGGTGAGAGGATCACAAAACAGGATGTTTACGTTGTGGAGGAACTGGCCGTACCATTGCTAGGCCGGTCAGCTGCCATAGCACTGCACTTGGTGGCAAGGCTGGATGCCATCAGCCTAGCTTTAGTCTCAAAAGAAGATGTGAAACAGGAATTCCCAAAGCTCTTCAATGGTCTGGGGAAAATGCAGGGAGAATACAATATTGTATTAAGGCCAGGGGCTAAGCCCTTTTCTGTCTCCACTCCTAGGCGGATATCCCTCCCCCTCCTACCAAAAGTAAAGGAAGAACTAAAAAACATGGAGCAACAGGGAGTAATTTCAAAGGTGGAACAGCCGACGGACTGGTGTGCACTAGTGATGCACCGATGTGAAAATTGTGGCCGATACCGATAACCGATATTAATATTGCTGTTCTGGCCGATACCGATATTTACCGATGTCGATATCTCTGTATAGAAAACACTTTTTTATGATAATCAAATAAAGAGCTATTTTCCAAAACGCATAATTTCTTTACTTTTGTAACTTATTTTCAGAAATGACTGATATTTTGAAACTATTTAAGGCCAAAACATGTAAAAAGAAAGAAAAAAATATTTATTTATAAAAAAAAAAAAAAAAAAAAAAAAATATCGGCCATATCTTGATATCGGACCGATACCGATGTGTAAAAAAATGGCCATATCGGCCGATATTATATCGGCGGCCGATATATCGTGCATCACTAGTGTGCACCAATGGTGGTGGTTCCCAAGCAGGCTACGGGAAAGGTGAGAATATGCACAGACCTCACTGAACTGAACAAATCTGTCAAGAGGGAGAGGCATCCACTTCCCTCAGTTGAACACACACTGGGACAGCTCGCCGGAGCCAGAGTGTTCTCTAAGCTGGATGCAAACTCAGGCTTCTGGCAGATTCCACTGTCAAAGGAGTCATCGCTATTAACCACCTTCATGACACCATTTGGACGGTATCGGTATAACCGCATGTGCTTTGGAATATCGTCTGCACCAGAGCACTTTCAGAAGCGCATGACACAGATCCTAGAGGGTCTGGAAGGCGTTGTGTGTCAGATGGATGATGTGCTCATCTGGGGAGCCACACAACAACAGCATGATGAGAGGTTACGCACAGCACTGACACGACTCCAGGAGGCAGGGGTCACGCTCAATGCTGGAAAATGTGAGTTCTCCAAGAGCAAAATCAAGTACCTGGGACAGGTCATCGAGGGGTCAGGGGTGAGCGCAGACCCAGACAAAGTGTACGCAGTGAGAGCCATGAAAGAACCGAGGAACGTCAGAGAAGTGAGAGGATTTCTGGGGATGGTAAATCATCTTGGAAAGTTTCTGCCTCACCTGGCGGAGAAGACCCTTCCACTCAGAGATCTGCTAAAGAGGTCAAACATGTGGGCATGGGGGCCCCCACATTTACATTTACATTTACATTTAGTCGTTTAGCTGACGCTTTTATCCAAAGCGACTTACAAGTTCTGTACGACAAGCCATCAGGAAGAGCACAACTCTATCAGCTGAGTAACAATGTTCATCAAAGTGTTGAGTGCTACAGTGTAGGTTAGTTTATTAGGACAAGTGCATGACAGTATGGTTAGTTAGGGTTAGATTTTTTTTTTTTTTTTTTTTTTTTTTTTTAATTCAGATAATGGTTGAAGAAGTGAGTCTTTAGTCGACGGCGAAAGATTGGACATGTTTCGGCTGTCCTAACTGGGGTGGGTAGTTCATTCCACCATTGTGGGGCAAGGACTGAGAATAGGCGACTTCTCTTTGATGACCCTCCCGGAGCTTGGATAGGAGTAGGTCTGAGGCGGCCAGAAGATGCAGAGCGTAGGGGTCTTGAGGGTGTGTAGTTAGAGACCATTGACCGGAGGTAGGCGGGAGCAGTTCCCTTTGCCGCACGGTATGCTAGGTCAAGGGCCTTGAAGCGGATTCGTGCAGCAATGGGGAGCCAGTGCAGGTCCCTAAGAAGTGGGGTGACATGGGCCGACTTCGGTAGGTTTGAGATCAGGCGGGCCGCTGCGTTCTGAATGAGTTGAAGAGGCTTAGTGGCAGTGGCCGGGAGGCCAGCGAGCAGTGCGTTGCAGTAGTCGAGGCGGGAGATGACTGTTGATTGGACGAGGAGTTGGGTGGCTTCTTTTGTCAGGAAGGGGCGTATCCTTCTGACGTTGCTCAGGAGGAATCGGCAGGTTCTGGTTGTCGCTGCGATGTGAGCAGAGAAGTTCAACTGGTCGTCGAGGACAACACCAAGGTTCTTGGCGGTCGGGGACGCGGTCACAGCTGCATTCTCGACTGTGATGGAAAGGTCGGTCAGGGGGGAGGATTTGGCCGGCAGGTGGAGCAATTCTGTTTTGCTTAGGTTCAGTTTGAGGTGGTTGGTCGTCATCCAGGCGGAGATGTCGGACAGACAGGCCGAGATCCGCTCAGAGACGTGGATATCTGAGGGAGGGAAGGAGAGGAAGAGTTGAGTATCGTCGGCATAACAGTGGTAGGAGAAGCCATGAGACGTGATAATGTTACCCAGTGATTTAGTGTAGAGGGAGAAGAGAAGGGGTCCTAAAACCGAGCCCTGGGGGACACCCGTCCGCAGGGGGCGGGTGGCCGACAGGGTCCCTCTCCATGACACTTGGTAGGAGCGGTCATTGAGGTATGATGACAACCATGTCAGCGCAGAGCCAGCCACTCCCATTCCTGCGAGGGCCGCGAGGAGGATCTGGTGGTTGACTGTGTCGAAGGCTGCAGATAGATCTAGGAGAATCAGGACAGAGGAGAGGCCTTTCGCTTTTGCTAAGTGAAGTGCCTCTGTGACCGCAATGAGGGCTGTCTCTGTGGAGTGACCAGTCCTGAAGCCTGACTGATTAGGGTCTAGGAGGTCATTCTGTAAGAGATAAGCAGTAAGTTGGTTGGATACAGCACGTTCAAGTGTTTTAGAAAGGAAGGAGAGAAGAGAGACAGGACGGTAGTTGCCTATGACGGTAGGGTTCAGGGATGGTTTTTTTATGAGGGGCGTGACTCTGGCTTGTTTTAGGGAGGTGGGGACCACCCCCGAGTTGAGTGAGGAGTTGATGGTTGCAGTTAGGAATGGGAGGATGTCTGGTGCTATGGACTGGAGGAGTGGGGAAGGTAGCCGGTCCAGCTGGCATGTAGTGGGACGGTTCGACGTTACCAGTGTCAGGGTCTCGGCTTCTGTAATGGGAGAGAAAGATGACAGAGTGAAGGATGAGGTTCTCGATTCAGCATTTGGAATGGGTGGGGGTTGGGAGAAGGAGCTGCGGATGTTCTCCACTTTTTCCTCAAAGAAGATCGCAACAGGAGGCCTTCGTTAATATAAAAAAACAACGGACTACACCCCCTGGATTGACACTGTATGACCCAAACGCAGAAACCTTGGTCTCCGCTGATGCCTCGTCATATGGGCTGGGTGCAGTCCTTCTCCAGAGGCAAGCTGAACAAGCATGGAAACCGGTGGCGTATGCCTCGCGAGCCCTCACCGACACCGAACAGAGATACGCTCAAATAGAAAAGGAGGCACTGGCCTCCACATGGGCCTGTGAGAAGTTTGCTGAATTCCTCATTGGGAAAGACTTCCACATTGAGACAGACCACAAACCTCTGGTCCCTCTGCTAGGCTCGAAGACCCTAGACCAACTTCCACCACGCATACAACGGCTTAGGATGAGACTGATGAGGTTCTCCTACACCATATCACATGTGGCGGGAAAAAACATCGCGACAGCAGACGTGCTCTCCAGAGCTCCTGTAAGCAGCACAGCAGACGGGCTACAAGAGGAAGAAATAAACCTGTATGTCGACTCCATCATGACAAGCCTGCCCGCTACAGAGAAAAGGCTCAGAGAGATCCAAACACACCAAGACAATGACCCCATAGTATGCCAGCTTAAGAGATACTGTGTGGAAGGATGGCCAGATAAGTTCTCCATAGAACGCGTGATTCAGCCCTACCTGCCACTCTCAGGAGAGTTCACGGTGCAAAATGGACTGATGCTAAAGGGGGAGAGAATAGTCATCCCAGCAGCACTCAGAGCTGACATACTGGAAAAGCTGCACGAAGGACATCTCGGGATAACAAAATGTAGGGAGAGGGCTAAAAGGTCAGTATGGTGGCCAGGCCTTAGCAAGGAATTGCAAAAGATGGTAGAGAACTGTGACACATGTGCACGTGAGAGGGTGAACAAAAGAGAACCCATGATGTCAACAGAATTCCCAACAAGACCATGGTCCACAGTCGGAGCAGATCTGTTTCAAAACAACAACCAACACTACCTAGTCATCGTTGACTATTATTCCAGATATGTGGAAGTCGCCAAACTGACATCCACAACATCAGAGGCAATGATCCAGCATTTCAAGTCAATATTTGCTCGTCACGGGATCCCAGAGGAGGTCCGCACGGACAATGGCCCACAGTATGCATCAGAGTGTTTCCGCAAGTTCTCACAGGACTGGTGTTTCAGCCATGTGACATCCAGTCCTCGCTTTCCACAGAGCAATGGGGAGGCAGAGCGCGCAGTGAGAACTATAAAAAGTCTGATCAAAAAGTCAAGTGATCCCTACCTTGCTCTAATGGCCTACCGCGACGCCCCACTCGCAAACGGATTCAGTCCCACGGAGCTTCTCATGGGGAGAAAAATCAGAACTCTTGTTCCTGTCATCCCGTCCCAACTAAAACCAAGATGTGCCGACACACAGAAACTAAGAAGGACGGAACAAGTTTACAGACAAAAACAGCGACTGAACTACGATCGAAGACACAGAACACATCAGTTGCCCCTCATCCAACCGGGTGAACATGTGTGGATCAGAGACACTAAGGAGCGAGGCACAGTGGTGTCTATGGCAGGCACACCCAGGTCTTACCTTGTGGAGACACCCGGAGGAGGTACCCTACAGAGAAACAGGTCTCACCTCTCCCCAACCCTGGTGGCTCCAGATTCTGAAACCGACTTACCTGAGACGACACCATGGGTGAACCGTGAAACAGATGTAGTGGAGACACATGTCGCTAAAGTGACTCAAAACCAACAGCAGCGGCAGCCACAGAGCTTAATGACTGAGAGACGATACCCACCTAGAGTGAGGGGCCCTCCAGGGCACCTAAAGGACTTTGTGTGCACACGTAGTTAAGTCCCTAATGATAATAATAATAAAAAAAAAAACAGAGTGAGATATGGGGCAGAATAATCCTCACACTCTGCAGAAGGGCTGGGCAGTCTACCCCACCCTTCTCTAAGAAAGAAGTTAAGTTACCATTCTAATGTGTTTTATAATTGCAAATAACTTTATACAGAAGAAGGGGAAAATATTATTAGTTAGTTATATTTAGCTACTATGGTTGATTGTTGAGACTGTCATGTTATACGTTCAGGGAAAGTTATTTATCCTAAGTTCAGGGAAAGTTATTTATCCTAGGAAGGGAGATGTAGTATTAGGTCATATTTGTATAGGAACCTTTGTGCGGTAGGAACCTTGATGTGTGACGTGGGGGGAGTTAAATAAAGGATGGACGGACTCGAAAGCTATCGCCTGTGTCATATCGTCTCTTCATTATAACAAACCTAAGATCTCATGATTATAACTCAACAGCAGGGTAACAAGATAGTCATGTAAAATTATTAAAAACTGCGTGTGTTTTGGTTTAACGAGTCGCCTTTTTTGCAGCCTCGCGCGTCAACTCTTGCTTGTTGACCTACGTCACAGCCACCACGCTGCTTGCACTCGCTGCTATACCGATTAGCTAACGTTAGCTTAATAGCGTCGGTTAAATGGAAGGAGTAAGCCGGCCACTAAAAAGAGAACCCACCGCGAGGTTCTCAGAAGGATGAGCGGGACCACCTAACAAAAGAAAGTTTAGAGAGGAGAGGACGTTTGAAGAGACTGGCTAGGCAGCGCTACTGGGGGCTGTAGTGGTGAGTTGTTAACTTGTTCCGTGTGCCGCAACTATGTCAAAAACAGAACCAACACTTTTGTCATTGTCGTGTTACTTGACAGTACAATACGTGAGTCCCCTGCTGTGGTTGTGAGTATAAGTTTATTAGCTTAACTCCGTAGCAACATCACACAGGTGTATCTGTAGACAGTCTCCTCCCGAGTCCCCACCGTATATTCTCTCCCCACCGTATATCTTTTGTCTACCATCCCCTCCTAATGTACGGTCTCCTCCCCATCATATGTATATAATCTCTGTTAGGATCTATGGGTAACTACTGTATATTTCTCTCCCACCCACCCCCTCCTAATGTACAGTCTCCTCCCCATCATATGTATAATCTCTGTCAGGATATATGGGTAACATTACTGTATATTTGCATATCGTATATGTCACAAATGTAACTACTATATACCTGTAGACTGTAGTATGTCCCTATGCCATAAATGTCACTATGAATTGAAAATGGGGGACCCTGATGATGTAAACAAGACAAACGTCTTTCTCTGGTCTGCATCCCCTTAACAATTGTGTGTATTGAGCCATACTGTATTGTACCCATTCTGCAATCTGTTAAATATTGATTGATTGATTGAACATTTTATTAACAGAATTGCAGAATGGGTACAATAGAGTACGGCTCAATACACACAATTGTTAAGGGGATGCAGACCAGAGAAATACTTTTGTCTTGTTTACATCAGGGTCCCCCATTTTCAATTCATCATAACATATATGACACACATGACATACAGATAGACAATACTGCTACATCTATACATTTATGACATACCAGATTTACAAATACAGTATTGTTTGTGATACAAAAATAGTCTAAAAAAGAGAGTATATACATTGGAGGAGGTTGGGTAGGTGGGGTGGTACATTGGAGGTGGTTGGGTAGGCGGGGTGGGGTAACTGTACATTGGATTATCGACAAAACCTTACTTGGTCCCAAGAAGAGGGTCTTTTGTATTAAATAAAGTTTTCATTCATTCACTCTGGATCTGGTAAATCCAGTAGCAATACACACAATTGTTAAGGGGATGCAGACCAGAGAAAGATGTTTGTCTTGTTTACATAATCAGGGTCCCCCATTTTCAATTCATAGTGACATTTATGACATACACAACATACATGACATCATGACATTTATGACATGGGGACATACTTGACTTACAGGTATAGTACTGTTACATTTGTCACATATATGATAAGCAAATATACAGTACTGTTACCCAGAGATCCTAACAGTAAATATATACATATGATGAGGAGGAGACTGTACATTAGGAGGGGGTTTGATTGATTGATTGAAAAGTTTATTAACAGATTGCAGAATGGGTACAGTACAGTACAGCTCAATACATACAATTGTTAAGGGGATGCAGACCAGAGAAAGACTTTCGTCTTGTTTACATCAGGGTCCCCCATTTTCAATTCATCATAACATATATGACATACATGACATACAGATAGACAGTACTGCTACATCTATACATTTATGACATATCAGATTTGCAAATACAGTACTGTTTGTGATACAAACAGTATCAGGGTGGGTGGGTGGTAAACAATATATACAAACGGTGGGGAGGAGACTGTCCATTGTTGTTGTGGCATAATTGCAAAACGTGTTTAGTCCCTTGTTTGTATGATAACAAGCCGTTTAGTAACTTTAGTTCATGGTTCAAAGTAATGGGAAAGGGGTGCTAGCTCGCCATCAATCAGAAGCTAGCCACAAGACTTGCATTCACGCTCTCCAGCACACAGCCTCCCTGCCTGGCACAACAACCACAACAGTAGGGTATATAGTCACAGTCAGGACAGTAGGCTCTACAAGTAGGCTCCCTTAAAACGCTAACGCTATTAAAAAAAATAGTGGAGATTAAAATAAGAATATGACTTGGCCTGAAAAAAAGTTCAGTCAGGAGATTTTTTTTTGCTTTAATCCCTGACTCAATTCATTGAGGGCAGATTTGAAGAGAAAGTGTTTTCTAACATCTCGCACGCCTGTTTTTCTGCAGACGACACCCCCATCTTCTCTGCCAATTCAGCAGCCACCAGTAACCACCAGGAAGGAAGATATCGGTGAGTTTCCCTGCAAAAATACTCTGAAATAACGAGTGCTGGAAAAATCGAATTGGATCATGACCTTTTTGAATGGCCAATTGAACCATTTCCATGATTAAAATGGAAGGTCAAATCAAAATGTGGATTGATAAAAGAAGATATGATATATGTTTTTCAGACTCCACGCTGCTGTTTCAAAAATTAAAGGAATGATTGATATTTTATGTTTTTTTAAAGCCAGTATGAGTCCCACTTTTCAAATACTACTGATACACAACCTATTCATCCTGGAGTTCATGACGGCACTGTTGTAGAGTTCTGATAGAGGCTGTGCTTGCTGTATATACGGATGTATACGCTTCAGTCTCCATCTAGTGGGCAAATGGAAGATAGCAGTCTGTGGGGATGTTCAACTCCCTCTGTGGAGGCATGTTGAATAATCATGTCATAATGACACCGCAATCACAGGCTTAACTTGAAAATGTTGACCTTCTCCCTAAGTCGTGCCATCCTTGGGGGAGGAGCTCATGAATTAGGATGTTAATATATTCATCCTGTCTAGGTGAATGGTTTGGCTCTTGGTTTCTCTTAAAGTCAGGGACCCAAATAAGTGATTGATATTTTTTCTTGTTGTGGAATTCAGGAACATATCACAACCAGATCACTATGGTTGTCATGTGGGGAGCCACGTGCAGAAGACCCATGGACCATTTTGGGTTCCGCTCCATAGTAAAGGAGTCCATAAGTATCGAGTACAACTATAAAGAAAAATAAACTATGTCCCCAGTTCCAATGAAACAGAACCCTCCCAAGCACTGAAGTAAAAAGTGGAAAATCCTAAAAAGCAGATCAACTTGACTAAATGACAAGTTTGGGAGAACTAAAGTAATAAAGGGGACATTTCTTAAAAAAAAAAAAAATTGTAGTTTGGTGGTAATTTTTGTTGTACCATGGTACCTGTACCATGATGCTGACATGGTAAAAGTGTCGCCATGGTACCACTTCTGTAATTAAATAATACTATGGCATAATATATACCAATTTAAACCATGATAGCGATGGTATTTCCATAATCATTTTGGACATATCCTTTCCAAAAAAAACGATGGACATATCATGATCCCTTTTTGAAAATGCCACAATACTTTAGGGACGTGGCCTACTGTCAGTGCTGGTGGGCCAGGATGATGCTTGTGGACTTACAGTAAATCACCATTCAATCTGGAGAGTTTTGTAACAATGTCTTTTGCGCTGTGTCCCGTAAGTGACTCTCGCCAGGTGTCTGTGGAGTCCAGGCCAGGGGTCCCTGGACTGCAAGGTGGGTCAACGAGAGACAAACAAGACAGAGAGAGAGAGACAGACACAAGGGAATGCACACATCGTCTGCTTTCCTCTCTTCCCCTTCTGTGCACTTTCTGTCCTCAGGCTAGGGAGCTCCCCTCACAATCTGGCCCTCACAAACGTAGGAGTGGCCAGAAGCCAGCTTTCCTGGTTTCAATCAAGGATGGTAAATGGAGGAGATATCGCATCCTATCATTGGGGTATATAACATACATGCAGTCACAATTTGTCCACCATCTCCATTCAATTTGGTCCGCAAACACTTCACAAGAACAATCTGAGCATGTGCCGTACCCCCATCTCTCATTGGGTGGCTTACTGGTGACTTGGCCTCCAATATATTAGCCTTGGTCTCAATCTAGAATAATAAAGAGGATGGCTCAGTGATGGTGGAAATTGTTTCTCCCATTCCACATTGTAAGCCTCTCCCAGTGCTGGACTGTGACCTGTCCTTTTCTTATAATTCTAGGACTCCGTGGCATTATCTAACAGCTCCTGACTCTCTACCCCCTCACTAAGTTCCCTCTACTGTCAGTCCCTGCCACAGATGAAAAAACACAAGTTCCCATATATCCTAGATAAACCTGGAAACAGATTTTTTTTACCTTGAATTTATTTTTAATAAAATGTCATTCACTTCTTTGAGTAATGTTCCTGGAAACATCCGGTACAGATTTGAAATGGATCCATAATGTTGTGTAAAATGGCCTAAATTGAGCCGGAACCCTGCAAAAGAACAGTTTAGGTATGAGCATGTATCCATCAGTGCAATGGTTTTTGAACCATTACCATTAGTATACACTTAAGGTAGAGGGATGGAAAATTGGCACTTCAAGTTTCAAGTTTCTTTAATAGACTGCAATGCACAAAGAGCACATACTTTGTAAGAAACTTTTTTTTGAGGACTGCTTGAGGCCACTGTCCTGTTATATGAATCAGTGGAGAAGGGGAAACAGAAGCACAGAGCGGAAATCAGATTATTGAGGTGCACCCCTTGATTTTCAGTGTGTCTCCTTTGGGACAACGAGGCGAGGCATGTCAAGCTGTATTAGGCATTGATTGGGTGTTTGGTTCTGGAGAAGTGGTTAACGTTTTTGTTTTGTTTTTATGGTGATCCCAACCGTAATGTCTTTGAAAATAGAATTTTCCTTTAACACGGCAATGGCCGTCCTTTCACTGTGCATGTCAACGGTGCTTGGAGCTTGATGTTTGGCTTCTCAAGTAACTATGAGCTGCATACAGTAGTATTGTCACTGAATGCCAACTTGCTTCTTGGGAAGAGTTGAACCCTTTCACTACCACACTGCAAAGGATTAACCCTTTCACTACCACACTACAAAGGATTGACCCTTTCACTACCACACTACAAAGGGTTAACCCTTTCACTACCGCACTACAGAAGGTTAACCTTCTGTAGTGCGGTAGCATTACACATATGAGTGCATGCTTACCAACAGTTTTGCCTGTTTTATTGCAACACTACTATCACCGACATCTAAGAAGGGAGATCCCCCTTGAATGGCCCTTCTAAGGTTTCTCTCCTCCACATTGCATGTGGTGCATTTTTTCCTATTGCTAGGTTTTAGTGAGTTTTTCCTTACCTTCGCGTGGGGTATATCTGGGAGTGTTGCATTTCTATTTATTAAAAATCTTTTGGACTTTATGGTGTTTTTGTTTTGTTCTTGATTTATTGTGATGTTTCTTCTTGACTTGTTTAATTAAAGAAGACATGTCCGGCCCATGGGGACATTAACATGTGTTGTCGGGCCTTACAAATACATTTGATTTGATTTGATTTAGTGAAAGGTTAACCTTCTACACCAGTGCGGTAGTGAGTGGGGTTAGAGGGATACAATACCTTGAATGTTAACCTGTGTGTGTTCTTATTTGTATGCGTGTATGTGTATGGGTACTGTGCTTGGGTGCTATGGGTACTGTAGTTTTCTTGCAGCAAAGTTTCTTGTAATGTTAACAATGCTTAGGAGCCTGTTTAGGATGGCTGAAGATGCCATTTTGCCATTTTGCTTGTGGAGGCAAATGAAAGACCAGTGTTAAGGTTTTTCCTGTAGGCCAGAGTGGGTCGAACCATGAAATATTTCCAGGGATGCATGCAGGTTGGGGACTTTGTACTCAATTATTGCTACCTCTAAAACCTTGTCACATCCCATAAATTACACCCGTTCACTCTGGGATGCTCTCTCCAACAAACAAAAAACGAAATTCATTTCCTCTTTCCACTGGGCCTGGAGACGCTCTGCATGTTGTTTGGGATACGGCCCGGATACGGATCATTAATCATCACCGAACGGTCTTTTCATGAATAACATTGTCCTCATTGTTCCTCAGGGTCGGCGGAGGCTAAAGGAGAGAGGGGCGACAGAGGGTACGGCGGAGAGAAGGGAGACAGGGGTCCCATTGGGCCGAAGGGAGAGTCGGGGTCTGGCTCCAGCTCACGAGGCGGAGTGCGCGGAGGGAAGGTTAGGACACGTTTCACTCCTACTCTCAAAGTCAAAGAAGTACACAGGTTGCTAGCGCTTACTAGGTCACCACACACCAGGGGTGTCCCCCAGAGGTCTTCAGCGGAGGCGCAGTGCCTATTACGCTGCCTTTTTTACTTGCAGGTTTGCTATTTGACCACATTAACCACTAGAGGGCGCAACAAACTATGATTCCCTATAAAACCATGCTCAGTAATGTAAAGACATTCATTAGGTTTGATGTATTTCACTATAGACGGTTTCAGTTTGACAACATACACATTCTACACATTTAGTTTCCTGTCAGCTATTGTCAGCAATCACTGCAGCAGAAAGTAAACTTGGGTCCAAGTTGCTACTGGCAACACAAACCCACTGAAACAGTCTATATACCATTATAGCATGGACCAAATCCACTGAAACAGTCTATATACCATTATAGCATGGACCAAATCAACTGAAACAGTCTATACCATAGCATGGACCAAATCCACTGAAATAGTCTATACCATAGCATGGACCAAATCCACTGAAACAATATACCATAGCATGGACCAAATATACAGATTTTCAGGTAGAAAAGGGCATCGGTAGCACTTTATAATAACACCCTGTTATAATACATTTACAAGGTATTTGTAGATAATGAACTAATCATGAACAAACCATTTATATACATTCATAAATGATTATTAAATCATTTATAACTATATTTGTATACCATTTACAAAGTATTTATAACGCATTAGTGGATAATGAACTAATCATGAACAAACCATTTATATACATTCATAAATGATTATTAAATCATTTATAACTATATATATATTTTTTTTTATTGGTCTTTTTCCCCCTCCATTTTCCTCCGATTTTCTCCCATCCCAATGTTAGTCGTATGCCAATTCCCAGTCCCTTCCTGGTCGCTGCGCACTTACCCCCCACAGTCAGATCATCTGGGAGAGTGGAGGCTACCACGTGCTTCCTCCGACACACGTCCAGCCAATCACCGCTTCTTTTCACCTGGCAGCGCGGATTCTCATTGAGAGGGCGTAGCGTGTGGGAGGACCACACTATCCCCCTCACGTCCAATCCGCGCTTAGCAGGCGCCCCGACCGAACTGTAGGAGTCGCTGTTTACAACGACCCGGACCCACCCCGCCAGCTTCTCCCACCCTCTGATACAGCCAATTGTATCAGTGCAGACGGCCAGCCAAGCTGGTGACAACCCCGGAGCTGTGAGCTGGATTCGAACAGGCAAATCCAGCTCAGCTCCGGGGCTGGTGACGAACGCAATCTCCGCTCGGCCACCTAACCGCACTATAACTATATTTGTATAACATTTACAGATTAGTTCTACATTATTTATAACTCATTATCAACATTGTTTGTACTTGATTTGTTCATCATTAAATAATGTTGTTTAATGTGTAGTAACACATTTGTAGATGCTTTGAAAAATGGATATGAAAAAACGACTATACTCCATTTATTTGTCATGTTCAACAAATGATTTGTTAAGACATTCATAAAACATCTATAAATCATTTGCAGATGCTATCGTGGGGGCCAATCTAAAGTGAAGCCTATTCATCATTAACAAGTGTCTTCATCATTAACAAGTGTCTTGGGCGTTTTCACACCTAGCTCGTTTGGAGCTGTTGTTCCGAAACCTGGAGCGTTTACCCCCTATTTCGGTTCAGTTGGGCATAATATGAACACAGCAATCGCATTCTGTTGCGGAACAAAACAAGCGGACCGAGCGGGCACACTTCCAAACGAACCCGACGCGACTCGTACGCTGTGAGAATGCAATCGATTTAACAAACCGACACAACTCACTTGCCGTACTGTATACGCGCTGCATGATGACGCAACACACACGCGCCCTGGACTGTTCCATCACAGGGGGGAGCTTCGGTGGCCAGTGTGAGTGGCTACAGACCACTGCACTGAAATATAAACATTAGTCTACCTGGAGACTCAATGAGGTAATTGTAGATGTCGCCATAAGACGCGTCTGGTCATTTAGTGGGATCATTGTTTCATTATCCTGTTTGGCTGAAAGGACACTGGCCACCGAAGCTCCCCCCCTCGGATGGAACAGTCCAGGGCGGGTGTGCGTTCATCACAATCCGTGGGCAATCTGCGCATGTGCATGGGGGATGGTTCTGATCGATTAGGAATGGCTCGCGTCGTGTTCAGGAGATTCTGGCGCATACAAGTCTATTCGATCACGTCTCCAGCACCCCCACAGCCGTATCTGCAACCACTTACATCACGGCTCTCATCCACATTCGTTCATTTGCTCCCCCCGCTCTCCCCTCCCCGATTTCAATGTAACGCTGAGATTCAGGGTTAGGGGGGGGGGGGGCACCCCAAAATCTGACCAATGAGTGACAGTTTGCTCGCGCATGCATTTGTTTTGGTCCGCTGTTAACACAGCCGTGTGAACACAAACGAACTAAGGGACAAGTGCAACATTGTATCATTATAGTCCCTGTGTCTCCCTGAATCGGAACAAAGCAAACGAACTACAGGTGTGAAAACGCCCAAGACACTTGTTAATGATGAAGACACTTGTTAATGATGAAGACACTTGTTAATGATGAATAGGCTTCACTTTAGATTGGCCACCACGATAGCATCTGCAAATGATTTATAGATGTTTTATGTGTGTCTTAACAAATAATTTGTTGAACATGACAAATAAATGAAGTATAGTCGTTTTTTCATATCCATTTTTCAAAGCATCTACAAATGTGTTACTACACATTAAACAACATTATTTAATGATGAACAAATCAAGTACAAACAATGTTGATAATGAGTTATAAATAATGTAGAACTAATCTGTAAATGTTATACAAATATAGTTATAAATGATTTAATAATCATTTATGAATGTATATAAATGGTTTATTCATGATTAGTTCATTATCCACTAATGCGTTATAAATACTTTGTAAATGGTATACAAATATAGTTATAAATAATTTAATAATAATTTATGAATGTATATAAATGGTTTGTTCATGATTAGTTCATTATCTACAAATATCTTATACATGTATTATAACAGGGTGTTATTATAAAGTGCTACCAGGGCATCTTATTGTGTAGTATTCCTTTAAGTTGGCCTTATATCAGTACCCCATTCTTCCTGCATTATTGCTTGGTAACATCCTCAACTATTTAGTATGTATTTTAAAGGCTTTAACAGCAAATAAATACATGTGTTTATTCTTGTAAAGCCCAAGTAATATGAAATGTCTGTTACATGATGACTGTTGCTCACTACTGAGCAGTTTGATGTTAAACATACTATTGGACTATTATACTTAATATTACTCTAAACTATTGGAATCAATGTCCATCACTGACATCACATTTGAATGTTTTACAGGGAGAACCGGGGGAAAAAGGATTCAAGGTACATTCTGAATGGTCTCTCTCTTTCTTTTTCATCCAATGACTCTTGGTATACATACGCTAGGTATACATTCTTTGTTCTGATACCATGAACTCACATGGTGACATTCAGTTAATATATCCCTCCTCTCTCTCTCTCTCTCTCTCTCTCTCTCTCTCTCTCTCCCTCCCTCTCTCTCTCTCTCTCTCTCTCTCTCTCTCTCTCTCTCTCTCTCTCTCTCTCTCTCTCTCCCTCTCTCTCTCTAATCTGTCCTCTCTCTCACCCTCTCATCCATCCCCTCTCTCTCTTCTCTGTCTGCCCTAACTAAAAGTCTCAATGGGTCTGAAAATTCGAACCCGACCCGACTGAGCTTGTGAGAGCAGAGTATGGCCCAGTCCATTATTTACAGAAAATCTAACAGGAAACTGCTGTGCAGTAACACACTGGGCCTTGTTAGAGCACGCAGACAGAGAGGACAGGAAGTCACCTTGTTAGAGCACACAGCATGCAGACAGAGAGGACAGGAAGTCACCTTGTTAGAGCACACAGCATGCAGACAGAGAGGACAGGAAGTCACCTTGTTAGAGCACACAGCATGCAGACAGAGAGGACAGGAAGTCACCTTGTTAGAGCACACAGCATGCAGAACAGCACAGCAGGGTGAGAGATAGGAGAGGTGTCACCTTGTTAGTAGTGTATGCAGAACAGCACAGCAGGGTGAGAGAACACGTTAAAGGAACACGTTAAACATGTGAGCGAACACGTTAAAGGAACATGCCAACTTTTTGGGAAATTTGCTTATATATTATTTATATATACAAGCAGATACATACCCTTTTCTTCTCTGTGCATGCATTAGGCTAGGGAACAGCCCCACCGTTAGCCTAGCTTAGCGTCATTCACTGGAAGTAGGTGTGCCAGTGTAGCCTAGTTCCCAACAGTCACTCCAAATACGACTCCAAAACTTTCCTGTAAACATGTTGTGACCTGTGTATTTACCACGCGGAGAAAAAAATATTATTAGTGTAATGTATTTCACACATCACCTGAAAACCCCTGTTTGATATCCACTTCACTCAATGTAAGCGCGTTTCCTGGTTAACAGCAGTGGTTCGGCCAAAATGTTTTATATATCTGCTTAGAAAACGAAAATGCCTAATAATTTTTTTTTCATGTGGTAAATACACAGGTCACAACATGTTTACAGGAACGTTTTGGAGTCGTATTTGGAGTGACAGGGTAGATGGCAAATAAGCTAATTTCCCAAAAAGTTGGCGTGTTCCTTTAAATATTAAAACTGTGTAGGTCCAGGATATTGTTGCTGTAGTTGTCTCTGTGCATAAAAGTGATTTATTTTACATAGTTAAACATTTGTAGGCTTCCTCTTTGTCTCCTGCATACATTTGCAGTCCAAAACTATATTTACATTTAGAACAAATTGGCAAATTTAAAGGTGCTACTGTATGTGTAATATTTAATCATTTGGATTATCACTATGTCCTCTTCTTATCTTCTAATCTTAGTCTTGTCCACTCCTGTGTAGGCTGCCAATGAGATGGGCATTTTGAATTATTCCATGGCTTAAAGTGGAAAACCACCCAAATGGAGACATGCTAAGACTTTCTGTTATAATCAGGTGGTTAGGAGTGTGTGGGGGGTAGGACCCAAACGCTGGACAGTGAGCAAGAAACGAGGCAGGGGGCGACGGTGACAATGAAAAAGGCTTTACTTCAGGCAGTAGCAAAAGTACGATACACGAAGCAGGAACATAAACGGTGCAGCCGAGCTGGCGCGGGCAAAACAGACTACAAACAAAACCTGACCAGAAACCCAACTGGGACACGAAACAAAAGAGCACCAAAACAAGAACAATAGCATACACTTACTATTACAAGTTGCAATCTGTTAAATATTGATTGATTGATTGTTATTAACAGATTGTAGAATGTGTACAATACAGTACAGCTCAATACACACAATTGTTAAGGGGATGCAGACCAGAGAAAGACTTTCGTCTTGTTTACATCAGGGTCCCCCCATTTTCAATTCATCATAACATATATGACATACATGACATACAGATAGACAATACTGCTACATCTATACATTTATTATTTACAAATACAGTATTGTTTGTGATACAATAAGAGTCTAAAAAAGAGTACCGGTATATACATTTGACGAAGAAACTGTACATTGTAGGAGGTTGGGTAGGTTGGGTGGAGGGGGCGGGGGACTGTACATTGGAGGTGGTTGGGTGTGTGGGGGGGGGGTTGGGTGGAAGGGGGGGTAACTGTACATTGGATTATCGATGAAACCGAAACAACTAGGCTCCCTTAAGATTTTCTTTTGCTTTAATCCCTGGGAACTACAGACAGACTAGAATACATGACAGGACTGAATAACAATAGATACAGACACAGGGGACAGGGTGCTAGACTAGACAGGGGAACAACACAGATAGCAGATACACAGGGAGCAATAACGAACGTAATGAACATGACAGAGAACAGATTAATGAACACAATGAACTAGACAGGAAAGGCTAAGGACGAGAACTGACAGTAACGGCAACAGGCCACAAGATGGGAGCAGAGGGCAGTTCATGAGGAGTCCTTGGGTGGACGAGAGCAGCGGATTGTCACGCTATCTATTAAAATATTTAATCTGATTAATTGCATGATTGTCCATAGTTAATCGTGATTAATCGCAAATTACAATGCATAGCTAGCACATGGTGTTGCATCCGGCACTCTAACAAAGAGAGAGATAGATAATGAAATGACCCGGTGCTGCCTGAGGCGGCCAGGCTGAATCTGGCAGGTCTCACCACCTCCCGCCAGGCTCAGTTTGGACTTGAAAACTCTGGTCCTGACTAGTCAAAAATGGAAGAGTTGTTATTTCTTAAAGGGACACTTCACCAACAAACAATGCTCATTTATTTTGCACACAATCATACACACACGTCCAAAAACTAAACAGTTTTTCACACATTCATTTAGTTTGACAGTTATTGAGAGTGAATGAATTTGATAATGGCCACCAGATATGTCGTTGGGGACACTGACTCCTTGTGTTGTGTTAATTACAGCTCCATGAAATTATGTAGACGATAAAATAGCAATACCTTGTCATATAGGGACTGCTACCTTATGATTTAATGGTGCTTTAATTAACACAACACGACAAGGATTCAATGTCCCCGATGACATCACTGTCATATTCAAACTAATTTACTCTCAATAACTGTCAAACTAAATTAATGTGAGTTCAAACGGTTTAGAGTCTTTGGATGTGTGCGTGAGATTATATACAAAATAAATCAGCATTATTGTTTGGTGAAGGATGGTTCAAAATTAAGTGGTTCTGTTGTAGGGAAAGAATATCACCTACTTGTTTAAGGGGGTGGGCGTTTTGAGTTCTCTTTTCATGGGGTGCTGAGCATGGTCGTTTTTGCAACTCGCTGAAGACAGCAGCAGTTGTTTTGTGGTGAGTGGCTACTTCACACTCATGAGCCTGTACATTCAGCTGTGTGTGGAGGAGGGTCAGTCGACCGCATCCTCGATTTTGCTAGTAGTTGGACAAATGTGTGTTTGTGCCTATTTCACATATCTTGTGGTGACCTCGCAAATTCATCCCACAAAGAAAAAAAGTAACTATCAAGGTCAAAAGGGAGCGAATGGTGTCTTCTTTTTTGAATTATGAATCAGGCTTTAGATAACATCAATACTGATGGTCACATCTCAACAGGGCAGCGCAGGATTTGGCTACCCAGGGAACAAGGGAGAGACTGGTCCTTCAGGTCCACCGGGGCCCCCTGGCCCTCCGGGACCTACGGCCCAGCTAGTGAACCGTGGTGACGGCTCGGTGGTGCAGAGGTTAGCCGGACCCCCAGGACCAACCGGACCACCAGGTGCCGCAGGCTCTCAGGGAACTCCAGGAGATGATGGAGAGCCGGTCAGTAGCCAGCCACAGTGGTGTACATGTCAACATTTACCTTTTTAAATGCTGTTTAAATTAAGCTCAAATGAGGGCGGCTACGTGGCGTAGTGGGCAAGGCGCTCGCCACGAAATGCTGGAGACGCTGGGCTCGTCAGTTCGAGCCCAGCGCTCCACATTTGCTTTCAGTTTAGCTGGTCGTCCGTACTAATACACATTGGCCGTATTAGGGGGTGGGAAACTGATGGGTGGGGATCGGGCGTTGTGGACAGCGACTCCTACAGGTCGGTTGGTGCGCCTGCGCAGTAGAATCAGGAAGTGTCGGGGGCAGCGTGAGCCTCCCACGCGTTACTCCTCGCCACTGAGAGATCGAGCTGCGCAGGTGAAAAGATGCGGCTGCTGTTACCTCAAGTACCGGAGGGGACTTGTGCTATGTATGACTTAGTCCACATTGCAGCCGGCTTGTGGGAGGCAAGAAACAGCGTCCGTGACAGGGGAGGGTTGAATTGGATGATACGAAATTGGGATGGGAGAAAATATAGAAAAAATGGGAGAAAAAGTGTATTTTTTTAGTTTTCTGATTGTCCTCTCTCTTCTCACCCCACAGGGAGATCCCGGTGAAGATGGATCTGCAGTAAGTTTAGTTGTGGTGTGACTTTGTCTGGGTTTCAAAAACCTGTTATTTGCTAACCAAGATAACCATGTGGGCGATGTACCGTAACATCACTTATGTATGAATAGGTATTGATTATAGCTTTACCCTGTGGGAGCTTCATAATAATTATAATAATAATAATTAATTACATTTATATAGCGCTTTTCTAGACACTCAAAGCGCTCCCCACAATGTAGGGTGGAAATTGCCTCCTTCACCACCACTGGTATCACCCAACCTTGGGTTACGCAGGCTCAATGGCTGCCATACACTGGCACCAGGCACACATCACATTACACAATGGCTGAACGGCTCAGGAGCCATGGCACCCTACGTTGCCGATATAACATTTTGATCTCTCAATGTAGGGCGCCGTCGGACCTCCAGGTTTCCCAGGAACCCCAGGCGACTCTGGAACCAAAGGAGACAAGGTACGATGTCCCGTCCCCCCCACGCACTCAATGACATCATTCAGTGATGGAGCTGTTTCAAGTTCATTACGGAAGAACTTTACAGAATAGGCTATCTGAATAGAACTATACCAATAGAACCATCCCAATAGAACTGCCAGACCATTTGAAACCTGAAATGTTCATGGAGTGATTATTCTTGTGATATTCTTGTATATGAATGTTCTATCCTACTGAGCCCTGGCTGGCCATGTAAAAATCAGGCTGATGTGTTGTTCTGTGAACAGGGAGATGCCGGAGATATCACCCCCGGCCCCAGGGGGCTCCCAGGTCCACCCGGACCCCCAGGACCAGGATCCAGATCGGTAAGTCAATCTCCATATCTCAGATATCCTTGTATCCATAGCTTGTTCAACAAAACATTTATTTTTATTTTGGGGGGGTGGGTACTCATTTGATTTGTTAATTACTTCACAGCCAGATGTTCACAGCCAGATGCTGTGAATTTTTATTTATCCAGGCAAGCAATTATAGTTATTGATAGTGTCTCATTATCTGGTATTCATACCTTGTAACTGTGCAATCACTCAAGAAATTGCGGCAAACCTAAGTGGGACAAACTGAACAGCATCATCTAAATGCACTGCACTCACTTTAATTTTTAGAAAGTATGAATTAGCTTTTTCCACGTACATCATGAACTTCAAAATGAGGCATACTTTATTCTAAACTATTTGTAAATACTGACTAAGAGTATTGCATTAAGGCCCTGATTCAGTAAATGTGTGTCATGCATGAGGTATAGTGCATACTATACTGTACTTCTGAAATGGCCAAAGAGAACGCCTCGTGCAATGTGTGATAAGCACATGCTATTAGCGCAAGTAGATGGATACCGTTACAAACACGTTGGTGTCGGTCATGCATTATGCATTAAGTCTTGACCTGCGGGATACATAATAATGATTTGTAGCGTAGGTGACGCCATGCAAAACGCTTCACAGCATCAACTGTTTAGTGCAACCGAAGCGCAAATAACATGGTTGGAAAGCTAGCGGACTTTGCACAGTCTGATCGGTTGGGGTATTTCCACAGCGTCTGCTATCATTACTGCCAGATGTCAGGCCTCGTTTCAAACAAGTCAGGAAGCAGTGGCGTCACGTGGGTAAAATAACAGAGGATGCCAAAAAAATATATGTACATTATGTTTTTTTATTAATAATTTTTTTTTTATAAATTCTTTTCATATTTAAGCCAAATAATATATATATATATAATATATTTCTCCTCCCTCGCTCTCTCTCCTTCTCTTTCTGAATATTACACACACACCACACACACACAGTGGTTGCCTGCAGGAGGTCTGGTTAGATTATAAATCAGAGAGAGAGAGAGAGAGAGAGAGAGAGAGAGAGGGAGAGAGAGAGAGAGAGAGAGAGAGAGAGAGAGAGAGAGAGAGAGAGAGAGAGAGAGAGAGAGAGAGAGAGAGAGAGAGAGAGAGAGAGAGAGAGAGAGAGAGAGAGAGAGAGAGAGAGAGAGAGAGAGAGAGAGAGAGAGAGAGAGAGAGAGAGAGAGAGAGAGAGAGAGAGGAGATTAATGATGGCCTGATGTCGCTGTCGGAGCGTTTCAGCGTCTTGCAAGATATTACTGACATGGCAGAACATACATGTATACAGTAGCCTATGGCTCGGCCCATCAAACACAAGCAGACCATGTTTGTACAGTATGACTCGGCGAGTCGGCGCCCATCAAACACAAGCAAGACCATGTACAGTATGACTCGGCCGAGTCGGCGCCCCATCAAACAATAACACAGTATGATATGACACAGCAGAACATATACAGTAGTATGGCTCCACACACACACACAGCGGCATCACTTATGAAAAGTTATTAGGTTATTAGGTATTAGGTTATTGTTGCAGCTGACGCGCCTTGGTCCAAATTAAGTAAAGTAAAGCAACTCGTCACAAAGTTCTCCAAGTCCTGTGGGTATTCAGGTATTCTCCTAAACTTTTCTGCAGCTGAGCGAATTTCCGGTCTCCTCAATGAATTAATCCGAGAGAAGAATCCGAATTTCAATCAATCAAACAATGCTGTTTGTTTAGACTCACATAACGTTAGCTAGCTATCTCCGGGGTTCCTTCCAGCCTAAATCGTATTGTTGTTTTGATTCGAACGTGGCCGCGAGGCCGAGGCGATGACGTCGTCATGTTTAGCTTTTAATGTGATTTGATTAGTCAATCGGTGGAAACGTTCTGGACTGGCCCACCCCAGGGCGGCAAATTTGAAGACGCTAGACTACTTGGCAGCCAGACGGCCCGTGTTACATTAACCCAACCCTTTATTAAGCTCAAATCTTATTGGCTAATAATTGGTTGTGGAGTCCACAACCAACCACAATGTGGACGGACCAGGACGCGTCTATTCTTATCCTTATCTTATTCTTATCCAAACGCATGTTTGCTTCCGCGTTCGCGTTTTTGCGAATCTGATTGGCCACTGCCGTTTCTGGTGCGATCTGATTGGCCACTGACGTTTCTGGTCATGTGACATGTGCGCCCAATCGCGTGACGCGCCCATTTCCGCCTCGACCAGCAGCAAACTACCTAACCTAGTTTATCACTGGTTAAGCTTAGGCGACTCTTTCGAAGTTGGTTACGGTTAGAGTTTGGAATCAGGGCTGGCGTTCTATCGCCCTGCTCTAAGACAAACTCTAACCTTAACCAACTTCGAAAGAGTGCCTAAGCTTAACCGGCGAAAGAACTTGCCGTCACACGATTGGCGCGACCAGAAACGTCAGTGGCCAATCAGAGCGCAAAACGCGAACACGGAAGCAAACATGCGTTAGGATAAGAATAGACGCGACCAGGACGCTAGAAAAAGACACCTCCCCCTCTGCAAATGTTCTCTATTCAGCCTGAGCTGCAGTGAGCACATAGTGACTGCCAGCCTGCCTCAATGAGTCTGACAGAGTGTTAGAGAGAGTGAGAAGGAGAAGAGGGAGAACATTCTAAAAAAAATATTATAACACAGAGATGAAAAATAATGATTTTTAAATTATTATTAAATTATTATTATAAATATTTTTTTACTGTTCATATTTTTGGGGAAGCTTGGCTTCCCTTGGCTTCCATGAATATTCGCCACTGTCAGGAAGTAAAGGAGAGAATATTCCATTGTAATATTTTTTAAAGGCAGGCTGCAAAGATTGACCCCTTATCTTATTATGGAACACATGACTGGTGATGGAGGCTATTGGGTGAACCATTATTTTTTGGGGAGCAGAAAAAAACAGTGTACATTTATTTTTCGTAAATAATGAACAAAGAGTTGTACGTTTACCCAGACAAGGCAATCCTGTTGAAGCAGGGCCTGATATTTCAAGGCATGAGATCAGGTTTCATAAGGTTTGAGATCAGGTTTGTCTGACATTTTTGTCGATTGCAATTCTGTATTTCAGACTTTTGTGGACATGGAAGGCTCCGGTTTTACAGACTTGGAATCTGTTCGGGTAAGTACTATACATATTTACTGTACGTAATAGATGATGTTTAGCTAAGTACTATACATATTTACTGTACGTAATAGATGATGTTTAGCTGAGTACTATACATATTTACTGTACGTAATAGATGATGTTTAGCTAAGTACTATATTTACTGTACGTAATAGATGATGTTTAGCTAAGTACTATACATATCTACTGTACGTAATAGATGATGTTTAGCTAAGTACTATCCATATCTACTGTACGTAATGGTAGATGATGTTTAGCTGCTTAGTTTAGTTGAACTCAGTAAAAAATACAGTTTTTTGTCGTTTGGTTAGAGCTACTGTAAAAAATTACAGAACAAGGCCACACAGTGTCAAAGATGTGAAGCATTGTTGCATAGATTGAACTGGTTACATGACACAAAGTGCCATGGCTGTGAGCTGCCAGTAGGGGCAGAGTGGCTAAGTGTGAGTTAGTGACAATGCCAGATATATGAATGTCCACCTTCTGAAGGTCTTGCCCATGCACTGTCTATATCAAACAAACATACAAATACACAATACAAATACAATACAATACAATATTTATGTGGATGTGCAGGTGAGGTAAGAAACCCATCAGGGCTTATGTTAAAACCTCACCACAACTTTTCAATAATTTAAATCATAAGACAAGGGGAATGAAGGCGGCTGGGTGGCGCAGTGGACATTGCGCTCATCGCCAACGCAAGAGACACCGGGTTCGAATCCGGCTGTCGGCGTTGCCTCCGGCTTGGGCCGGCCGTCATACTAACACAATTAGCAGAGTTAGCGGGTGGGAAGTCGAAGGGTGGTAGTCTGGTCGTTGTGAACAGCGACTCATACAGGTCGGTTGGGGCGCCTGCACAGCAAAGTCAGGAAAATGGCGGGGGCAGTGTGAGCCTCCTACACGTTACTCCTCGCCAAATGAGAGTCCGCGCTGGCAGGTGAAAAGATGTGACAGGCTGCCTCCACATGTATCGGAGGGGACATGTGATGCAAGGCTTCTATCCTCCCTACAACCGGCCAGTGGGGGGCATATGCAAGCAACGATCAGGACAGGGGAGGGAGAATTGGCACGAGAGGTAAATTGGGATGGGGAGAAAAATCACAGAAAAGGGAGGAGAAAAAGGTAGATAAAAAAAGACAAGGGGAATGAATAATAAAAGATAAAACAAATGAATAAATAAATGAAAAAGTAAAAAAGAATAAAACACTATCAAATAAATTATCAATTACAATTATCAAATAAAAGAAACAGCTAAAAACACAATAGTGAACTAAATTAACCAATCTGCCAGAAATACAAAAGTAAATAAAGTGAAAACAAACACAATTAGTCTACCTCTATATTCAAGTTGTACACCTCTATATTCAATTGAATACATGCACTGAACCTCTCTGCTGCCTAATGTAGTTCCACACAGAGGCAGCCCTTGTCTCTGTTTAGTCTTGACTGGTTTGTTCTCTATGTAGCTTACTGGTGTGAACGGGTGCCGTCGCCTTGTTGAAAATAATTGCCCACCCACCATCGTTGTTCTCTTCAAACTCGTGACAGGCAACACTGTTTCACACGAACGTACCCCGTTTGTCAGATTTCAGGGCTGTTTGTTTCCCAGCAGGTCGCTTGTCCTTTGACGCTATAGGCTTGTTTGGCGGTGTAGTCTCAGCTCTCAAGATGCACTCAGAACAAATCCATGCAAGCTGTGCAACAGATATGCTGGGAGCACAAAGAAATAAACCCTCCCCCGTGGATACTTTCAGAACAGAGACACACATCCTCTGATGATGTGATATTGTCAACACTACGAGACATATAAGCCAGTTTAGCATATAGATTTAAGTTAAGTTAAGTTAACACATTGAGTGCCACGCCCCTTCCGGGAAGTGACCCCTTCCTTGCCGTCCATTAACCCCATGTAAACGTAGTTGTAGTTTGTAGAGCTAAAGCTATATTTTATAGTATTGCTATGGGTCTAATAACGCCGTTGAGTCTCAGTGAGTTGCTTCTGGTCAACGTGCAAAAAACAGATAATTTTTTCATCCGTATATTTCCATTTTATACCGTTTTGAATATATATATATATATATATATTGATATATGAATATAGTTTGGTTGCTTCTGAGTAATTCCAGGGAAAAAACGATTAAACAGCGTTTTTGTGTAATTCAATAAACACGTTGTCATTTTTCGTCTGATTATCGGATCTTCCTGAAATCAACGCTAGACCATCATTATTATCCTTCCTCGTGCACGCATGCAATGTGGTTTAGACTGGCGCGCCACCTACCCCCCCTCCTGCAACCCAACGGCAAAGAGCCATACACATAAAACACAGATAGCGTCAATCGCGGTAGAAATAAATATCAGATCAACGCAAGCCTTCATATATAATGTCCTTACCTGGTCTCTGAAAAAAATAATCCAATGATCTCATCGCCATTCCAGTTATCCACAGCGATCCTGTCTCCGACGTTGTTGGGCATTGCACTTCAACCGGCCGGCGGGGTCAGTAGTCCAAACCATCCCTACAAGCGTGTGTTTTGTCGGAGTGTTTAGGACCCACCTCCACGCCGCAGCTCGGTAGATAAAAGAAACTAACCCGTTTCTAACGGGGTGCAATAATGGCCGAAGGCCCCGCTGAATTATGAATGGCAATAGCAAATAAAAGAAATACTGTGAGAAAAGCGTAGATCTACGTTTTCGGCACTCAACGATCGGGCGACAGAAACATAGTTCTACGTTTTCAGCAACCAAATGGTTAAGTTGAGCCTTTATTAATCCCCTTGGGGAAATTCGTTCTCTGCATTTGACCCATGCACATAATGCAGCGCCCGGGGACCAACTCCAGTTGTAATGACCACTACCTTAGTCAAGGGCAATGGAAAAGTGCCAGGAGGAAACCCATGCAAACACGGGAAGAACAGGCAAACTCCACACAGAAAGGCCCCCTGCTGGGGTCTGAACCCAGGACCTTCTCGCTGTGAGGCAACAGCGCTAACCACTGTGCCAGATGATGGGATAGACTAACCACTGTGACATATGATGGGATAGACTAACCACTGCACCATATGATGGGACAGACTAACCACTGCGCCAGATGATGGGACAGACTAACCACTGCACCAGATGATGGGACAGACTAACTACTGCACCATATGATGGGACAGACTAACCACTGCGACAGATGATGGGATAGACTAACCACTGCGACAGATGATGGGACACACTAACCACTGCACCAGATGATGGGACAGACTTACCACTGCACCATATGATGGGACAGACTAACCACTGCACCAGATGATGGGACAGACTAACCACTGCACCATATGATGGGACAGACTAACCACTGCGACAGATGGTGGGATAGACTAACCACTGCACCAGATGATGGGACAGACTAACCACTGCGACAGATGATGGGATAGACTAACCACTGCGACAGATGATGGGACAGACTAACCACTGCACCATATGATGAGATAGACTAACCACTGCACCAGATGATGGGACAGACTAACCACTGCGACAGATGATGGGATAGACTAACTACTGCACCAGATGATGGGATAGACTAACCACTGCGACAGATGATGGGACAGACTAACCACTGCACCAGATGATGGGACAGACTAACCACTGCACCAGATGATGGGACAGACTAACCACTGCGACAGATGATGGGACAGACTAACCACTGCACCAAATGATGGGACAGACTAACCACTGTGACAGATGATGGGATAGACTAACCACTGCACCAGATGATGGGACAGACTAACCACTGCGACAGATGGTGGGATAGACTAACCACTGCGCCAGATGATGGGACAGACTAACCACTGCAACAGATGGTGGGATAGACTAACCACTGCACCAGATGATGGGACAGACTAACCACTGCGACAGATGGTGGGATAAACTAACCACTGCGCCAGATGATGGGACAGACTAACTACTGCACCATATGATGGGACCGACTAACCACTGCACCATATGATGAGACAGACTAACCACTGCGACAGATGATGGGATAGACTAACCACTGCGACAGATGATGGGACACACTAACCACTGCACCAGATGATGGGACAGACTTACCACTGCACCATATGATGGGACAGACTAACCACTGCGACAGATGATGGGATAGACTAACCACTGCGACAGATGATGGGACAGACTAACCACTGCACCAGATGATGGGTCAGACTAACCACTGCACCATATGATGGGACAGACTAACCACTGCGACAGATGGTGGGATAGACTAACCACTGCACCAGATGATGGGACAGACTAACCACTGCGACAGATGATGGGATAGACTAACCACTGCGACAGATGATGGGACAGACTAACCACTGCACCATATGATGAGATAGACTAACCACTGCACCAGATGATGGGACAGACTAACCACTGCGACAGATGATGGGATAGACTAACTACTGCACCAGATGATGGGATAGACTAACCACTGCGACAGATGATGGGACAGACTAACCACTGCACCAGATGATGGGACAGACTAACCACTGCACCAGATGATGGGACAGACTAACCACTGCGACAGATGATGGGACAGACTAACCACTGCACCAAATGATGGGACAGACTAACCACTGTGACAGATGATGGGATAGACTAACCACTGCACCAGATGATGGGACAGACTAACCACTGTGACAGATGGTGGGATAGACTAACCACTGCGCCAGATGATGGGACAGACTAACCACTGCGACAGATGGTGGGATAGACTAACCACTGCGCCAGATGATGGGACAGACTAACCACTGCGACAGATGGTGGGATAGACTAACCACTGCACCAGATGATGGGACAGACTAACCACTGTGACAGATGGTGGGATAAACTAACCACTGCGCCAGATGATGGGATAGACTAACCACTGCACCAGATGATGGGACAGACTAACCACTGCGACAGATGATGGGACAGACTAACCACTGCACCAGATGATGGGACAGACTAACCACTGCACCATATGATGGGACAGACTAGCCACTGCACCAGATGATGGGACAGATAACCACTGCACCAGATGATGGGACATACTAACCACTGCGACAGATGATGGGATAGACTAACCACTGCACCAGATGATGGGATAGACTAACCACTGCGACAGATGATGGGATAGACTAACCACTGCACCAGATGATGGGATAGACTAACCACTACGACAGATGATGGGATAGACTAACCACTGCACCAGATGATGGGATAGACTAACCACTGCGACAGATGATGGGACAGACTAACCACTGCGACAGATGATGGGACAGACTAACCACTGCACCAGATGATGGGATAGACCAGGGGTCAACAACCTGCGGCTCCGGAGCCGCATGCGGCTCTTTAGCCAATCAGCTGCGGCTCCCTTATTCTTTTTTTCTCTTATTTTGGAGATCTGTCATACTGTGACACTGAAATGAAAAAATATTATAAAATATCAACTAAAATATACAGTATGTCACTCGCACCCCGCGCCTCTCCCTGCAAGTGGCTAATCTTGAGTTTCCGACCCCCCAGTAAGCTAACCATGGATAAATCCAAAAAAAGGAATGTCTGAGGAAAATAGAGGGTTTAATTCAGCGTGGACAGATTAATTTGCTTTCGCGACTAACTAGGGGTGGGGGAAAAATCGATACGTAGTAGTAGGGCGGGCCATACTTTTTTTTTTTGGAAAATCAATCGAGTGGGGTGTCTAAAATATGTGTTTCTTTGTGGGGAATTCAAATATGGGATTATTTTTCTAATCGGATAACTCCTACCTACATTGTTTTGGATTTCAAAATGGCCGATTTGACCATTTTTCACCCCTTGGTCATACATGGATGCCAACATGAATCTGAAGGAAATCCTAACATGCAAGGTGTCTAAATGATGTGTTTCTTAATGGGGAATTCAAATATGAGGTCATTTTTGGGATAGGATAAATATAACCTGCATAATTTTGGATTTCAAAATGGCTGATTTTACCATTTGAACCCATTGGTATTGTATTACAAAATTGCAAAGATAAAAAATATATGGGAAATCATTTATAATGACAAAGCCATCAAATTTATTAACAAGTGAACTGTATATAACTGGATACAACTCCAAATATCAATAATAATAATACTAACTATAATAAATTGTATTTGTAATGCACACAAACACCTAAGTGCTAAATCTCGATCTCCTGACTTCTTGAACTTTGCCAGGTTCCAATATCTTGATTGGACTCATTCTTGGATGGCAAGATCTCCTACTGTACTGCTTTAGCCACCAACCTACAAACACAAACTTAAAGTCAACGTCAGCCATAAATAGGTGAGCTCTTTCCAGAACTACTCAGCAGAAACCTCTGTAACCATTTTAACAAACGTCTCAATGTATTGAGAAAATCCATGGGGCTCCATCAATCCTATATCTTCTTGGGATGGAAAAGAAGGCAGAGAAAAGGAGAAGGGGCAAAGAAGAAAGCTTTGCAGCAGCAGACAAGGTTGCCAGGAAGGATGTTGAGAGCTTCCTTACAGTCCCTGAAGTTGAGCTCATTCCTGAAACTGACCCTGCAGCTTCAGCAAAGCTACGGAAAAATGATGAGATTCCAAACATCGCCCTTGCTAGTGTAAGGTATGGCATAGGTCTAAGGCCAACTGCAGCTATAGCAACTGCAGCTCTGATTGATGCAGGACTCATCTTAGAAGATGACACAAGTAAAGTGATTGATAAGAACAAGGTTAAGAGAGCACAAGAAAAGTTGATGCAAGAGCTGGGGGAAGAGTTTGAGGAGAAGTGCAGGGAGGAGGGGGGAAATCTCCTGTATCCTCTTTGATGGGCCGATTGACATGACCAATGTGATGATGGAAGCTGAGGGCAGTGACCAATCTTTTCCTGCAAAGATCAAGGAAGAACACTATAGTGTTGCTAGTGAGCCTGGCAGCAACTATCTGTTCCACTTTACACCAGAGAAAGCAACTAAAGAGGAGTCCCATGCAGAGAAGATTGCTAAGGTCCTGTTTGCCTGGCTGAAAGAGAGAGGTTCTGATAAGACCTTGTGGGCCATTGGAGGAGACTCGACCAATGTCAACACTGGAGTGAAGGCAGGTGTAATGCTGGAGCTGCACCTGGGGAGAAAGCTGGTCTGGTTGGTGTGCAACCTGCACACTGGTGAACTTCCACTGCGCCGTCTCATTGTTGAAGTTGATGGGGCTACTCTGTCTGACAACAAATTGTCTCGGCCAATAGGACAGCTCCTTGATTCTGTTACAGACTTGGAGATCAATCCTAACTTCACCAGGATCTTTCTTGGCCCTCCGCTGATCAAGCTGCCTGAGAAGATCATTCAAGATCTCTCAACTGATCAACACTATGGCTATAAGCTGGTCTGTGCAATCGGGGATGGAGTGCTTTCTGCAAGGCTGGCTCTGCTGGAGATTGGACAGGTAAACCACAGCCGCTGGCTCACCACAGCAAACAGACTCCTCAGGCTCTGGGTGTCAAAGCATCAACTTAAAAGAAAGAACCTGAATAATCTACAATGCATTGAGGAATTCATCATTGGAGTGTATTATCCATGTTGGTTCAACATGAAGGTCAAGCACTCCTGGATCGAAGGGCCTAGGCACATCCTGTTTCAGCTGGACTGCCTCAAGTCTCAGAGGAAGAAGGTGCTGGATGTTGTGATGCCAACTGTGAGAAGATCTGCTTGGTATGCCCACAGTGAAGCCATCCTCCAAACACTGCTGTGCTCTGAGGATCAAAAAGAGAGAATTGAGGGGGTGGAGAGAATCCTGGCCATCAGGGGAGAGGGGGATCCAGACACTCAGCTGGGAGACTCCTGTGTCAGGATCAGAAGAACACCTCACATCAATAGTGACGCTTCCAGCATTGGTGGCTTAATCAGCTGGTCAGAAGATTTGTCAGAGCCACCTCTCACCTGCACCCCCATGGAGGTTCTCGACTGGCCTTGCCACACACAAAGCATTGAGAGGGTTGTTAAAATGGTGACTGAGGCCTCTGCTAAGTACTTTTCACAAGAAAAAAGGGATGGAGGGATCAGGGCTCAGGAGACCAGCAGGAGGCTGATGTCCAAGAATGAATCCAAGCAGGACTTGTGCAACCTGATCAAATTTAAGAAGATAGAGGATTGATGGAGTCCCATGGATTTTCTCAATACATTGAGACGTTTGTTAAAATGGTTACAGAGGTTTCTGCTGAGTAGTTCTGGAAAGAGCTCACCTATTTATGGCTGACGTTGACTTTAAGTTTGTGTTTGTAGGTTGGTGGCTAAAGCAGTACAGTAGGAGATCTTGCCATCCAAGAATGAGTCCAATCAAGATATTGGAACCTGGCAAAGTTCAAGAAGTCAGGAGATCGAGATTTAGCACTTAGGTGTTTGTGTGCATTACAAATACAATTTATTATTGTTAGTATTATTATTATTGATCTTTGGAGTTGTATCCAGTTATATACAGTTCACTTGTTAATACATTTGATGGCTTTGTCATTATAAATGATTTCCCATATATTTTTTATCTTTGCAATTTTGTAATACAATACCAATGGGTTCAAATGGTAAAATCAGCCATTTTGAAATCCAAAATTATGCAGGTTATATTGATCCTATCCCAAAAATGACCTCATATTTGAATTCCCCATTAAGAAACACATCATTTAGACACCTTGCATGTTAGGATTTCCTTCAGATTCATGTTGGCATCCATGTATGGCCAAGGGGTGAAAAATGGTCAAATCGGCCATTTTGAAATCCAAAACAATGTAGGTAGGAGTTATCCGATTAGAAAAATAATCCCATATTTGAATTCCCCACAAAAAAACACATATTTTAGACACCCCACTCGATTGATTTTCCAAAAAAAGAAAAGTATGGCCCGCCCTAACGTAGTAGTATCGTGATACTTTGCGTGGCGATACTGTATCGATACAGGGACGCCAACTATCGATATTTAATTATTCATAATTATTTTTTAAAAGATTTTTATTTATTTTTTTGTATAAGGAAGTTGCATTGTTAATTTCAATACCTGTAATAGTACCGTAGTCCACACACACACATGTGCATTCAGTTAAGTTGGAATATGACTGTAATACAAACAGTTCAGTTTGTCAGGTACATGCAACACAGATTAGTGTTTACATCTGTCTGCTTGAGAAAATACCATGTTCTGCAATAAAAATGATTGAAGTGAGATGAACAGACTGAACTTTATTTTATTAGATAAAACATGTTGACAAAGTTTTACTTTGCAGTTGAAAAAAGGTAATGAATCGCAATATATCGCAATATTAATATTGCAATACTCAGCATATCAATATATTTAGTATCGCAATACTATCGTATCGTGACTCAAGTATCGTGATAGTATCGTATCGTGAGGCCTCTGGTGATTCCCACCCCTACGACTAACGATGCAGGCTTACCTGTATGCCTGATATGTGGTGAGAAATGTACAAACAACAAAACATTTTCTTTTTCTTTTATAGATTTTACACAAATAAGGGAAGGACTCAAATAGAGCTGCATAGTTCAAGGTTTGATTTCAAAGTAGGTCTACACATGGTAGTCTTTTTTCAAAGTGGACTACTTTTAATTTGATAAATGTTCCACAAATAAGGGAAAGACTCAAATATACCTGCATAGTCCAGGGTTTGATTTCAAAGTAGGTCTACAGATGCCAGTGTTTTTTCTCCTCTTCTGTGTTTTATTTCAAAGTAGGTCTACACATGGTAGTCTTTTTTCAAAGTGGACTACTTTTTATTTTATAAATGTTCCACAAATAAGGGAAGGACTCAAATATACCTGAATAGTTCAGGGTTTCATTTCAAAGTCGTGTGTTTTGTCTCCTCTTCTGTGTTTTATTTAAAAATAGGTCTACACAGCCAGTCTTTTTTCACCTCTTCATAAGAGTTTGAGGTTTTCTTTTGTTATAACAGGTAAAAACAGCAATAAAGTCAAAAAAAAATGTTGTTGCTTTATAATTCCATTAATGCAACAAACTGTGTGCTGCTATAAGTATAAAGTATAATAAATCGCAAATGACTTTGGGTATTCAATTGTCAGGCGTTTTATGCTAAATGTGGGGTATGCTTGGGGATAACTATATATAAAATGGTATACACTGTTTTATCTTAATTTTTTTTGATCCACTTTTTCTCCCATTTTTCTATATTTTCTCCCATCCCAATTTCGTATCATCCAATTCAACCATCCCCTGTCACGAACGCTGTTTCTTGCCTCCCACAAGCCGGCTGCAATGTGGACTAAGTCATACATAGCACAAGGCTCCTCCGGTACTTGAGGTAACAGCAGTCGCATCTTTTCACCTGCGCAGCTCGATCTCTCAGTGGCGAGGAGTAACGCGTGGGAGGCTCACGCTGCCCCCGACACTTCCTGATTCTACTGCGCAGGCGCACCAACCGACCTGTAGCAGTCGCTGTCCACAACGCCCGATCCCCACCCATCAGTTTCCCACCCCCTAATACGGCCAATGTGTATTAGTATGAACAACCAGCTAAACTGAAAGCAATGTGGAGCGCTGGGCTCGAACAGGCAAGCCCAGCGTCTCCGTCATTCGTGGCGAGCGCTTTGCCCACTACGCCACGTAGCCGCCCTGTTTTATCTTAATTTTAAGGGTAAATTGGTTTTGCGGCTCCAGAGGAATTTTATTTTGTGGGAGGGAGAAAAAATTGCTCTTTTGATAGTAAAGGGTTGCTGACCCCTGGGATAGACTAACGCAGGCAGAGGCTGGCATGGGGTTTACTTTAGTGCTTTACTGCAGTTGTAAAGCAAACCCCACACCATCCTCCGCCTGCAGTAAAGCAGTAAAGTAACAGTAGGCAGAACAGCTTAAATGGACCACCTTGACATCAAGAGTTTTAGTCGTGTTTGATTATGATTGGTGCGCCTCTTTGATCAGCTGACAGCCGCGTGTTGGTGTTCATGACCACTGTGTTCTGCCTGAAGTAAAGCTTATTCACCTGCTCAGTGTTTATTGGTTCATCCTGATGTGAAGTTTGAAGCTCCTTTCCAAATCTTTCTTTCCTTTCCAAGTCATCTTTCCTTTCCTGTCTTCTATAAATGTGTAGTTAATTCTTTATTAACCTCTCTGATAGAATAAAGCACTATCCAAACAGAACCATTTGAAGCACCAGGTCCTTCTCTAAGAGTGGACTTTGTACTGAGATGTGAAATGGCACAATGTTCAATGAGAAGTATCATCCGACATATTCTTTTGTTCTGATTCTGATTATGAGAAAAATTTGCGATATGTGCGAACCAGTATCAGTAAATAATTTGTCAAAGTGTGCTATACAGTAGTGTATGAAGGGTTTAATTCCAAAAATATATATTACCGGTAACCGTTTGAAAAGAAATTACATGTATTGACATGTACTAATCCCTTAGCTAGCTTAAAGGCCTTTGCTTTTCAAAATAATATATTTTTTATAATTGAGCCTTTATTTAGCCAGGTTTGTCCCATTGAGATCCAGGATCTATTTTACAAGGGAGACCTGGCCAAGAATAACATTACAGACATCACAAAATGGTCAAATAAAACATTTGCACACAGAAAACCTGATAACAATAGGCTTCATTATAGCCTTAAATACATTCAGGGTTACCAAGCTTTGAATTTTAAGATCAGACTGAAGATTGTTCCAAGCAGTTGGTGCGGAGAACCTAAAAGCTTTCTTTCCTATTTCTGTTCAGACATTTGGAACAACAAAGTGCAGAAATTCCTTTGAACAGAGATTGTAATTTAATTTACATTGTTCAAGTTTAAAAGAGACGATAAGAAAATCGTAACCATACCAAGAATGGCCCTGTAGATCAGAACATACTAATGACTGAGCTGACATGCACATAATGAAGGCCTGAGATCCACAGTTTGTAATTAATCATGATACTATCCAGCATGTGGAGACAGTGAACAGGGGTGTTATTGAAATACAGAGTAGGAAGTTTAATCAAATGTCTTGTTTTCCAAAAGGATATAGTATGTTTGGAATGAAACCTTTCAAATGTGTATTTGTCCTGCAGGGTTTGCCTGGCTTACCTGGACTCCCGGGTCCTCCCGGTCCCCCTGGCCCCCTCAGTGGTGGCGCAGCGGTGGGTTCTGGGGCCTTCGGAGCACCCGGACGAGACGGGGCCCCTGGCCAACCTGTAAGTGTTCGTCTATTCGTCTCTAATGTCACTAACGAACCAACCAACTCATAACATTCTGACATTATACATGAAAGTGCACGTAATTTTCTGAAATATAACCAGCTTTTGGAGATACTGTCATCACTGAAGACACCCCATCGTTTGATTGCTTGACTCTTTCAGTTTGATTCCCAGTCTCTGTGGAATGCTCTCCCCAACCACCTGAGAGCACCACATACTGTGGATGCTTTTAAAAAGGGCCTCAAAACAAAAAAAAATTATAATATTTTTAATAGAGCCTTTTGTTGCTTTTTATCTAGTTTTAGCTCCACACATTTTATGTTCTTTTACCAGTTTTAGCCCTTCTTATTTTATGTTTTTTTACTTTTACTAGTTTTAGTGTTCTTTTTACTCCTTACTAGTTTTAGTATTGCTTTTTTTTTACTCTCTTGATAGCTTTTATGTTCTTTTACAATGTAGCGCTTTGAGATTTGCTCCACAACTATAAAGCGCCTTACAAATCAAATATATTATTATTATTATTATTATTATTATTATTATTATTATTATTATTATTATTATTATTATTATTATTATTATTATTATTATTATTATTATTATTATTATCATTATTATTATTATTATTATCTTTGATCATTTATTTTCAATATTTTAATTTAAATGTAAAAAAATATGTATATTACACCTCATCGGTTAGCTGACGTTTGCTAAGCCGCCATGCTGCTGTAGGTGCGTTACAGTGCAGCCAGACGAGATGAGACACACAGCTGTAGGTGCGTTACAGTGCAGCCAGACGAGATGAGACACACAGCTGTAGGTGCGTTACAGTGCAGCCATTCGAGATGAGACACACAGCTGTAGGTGCGTTACAGTGCAGCCAGACGAGATGAGACACAGAGCTGTAGGTGCGTTACAGTGCAGCCAGACGAGATGAGACACACAGCTGTAGGTGCGTTACAGTGCAGCCAGACGAGATGAGACACACAGCTGTAGGTGCGTTACAGTGCAGCCAGACGAGATGAGACACACAGCTGTAGGTGCGCTACAGTGCAGCCAGACGAGAAGAGACACAGAGCTGTAGATAGATAGATAGATACTTTATTAATCCCCTTGGGGAAATTCAGGGTATCTCGCAGCTCACACAGTATACAGACATTGACAGTTCTCATTCAGTTATTACACGTTATGTCTGCATCATGAATTAAAAATAAGCACATGATAAAATTCAATTAAATCATATCCATCAATATTAATAGGAGCGTGATTAGATAAAAGCAGGTGTATAAAACAGTGTATAAAAACAGGTGTAAAAACACGTGTAAAAACAGGTGTGTGGGTCAGAGGTCAAGGTCCCCCGCACTATATTACACTGTTGTACAGTCTGATGGCTGTGGGGACAAAGGACCTCCTGTGCCGCTCAGTCCGTGAGTGCAGGGAGATGAGCCGTCCGCTGCGACTGCTGCTCTGCCCCACCAGGGTGTGGTGGAGAGGGTGGTTGGTATTGCCCATGATGGCCAGCAGCTTGCTCTGCGTGCGGCTCTCCACCACGGTCCCCGGTGCGTTACAGTGCAGCCAGACGAGATGAGACACACAGCTGGACCTTTTTCTCCTCCTCCAAGCTGCTCACAAGCAAGGAAGGAATGGTTTATAATAGGGATGTCCGATATTATCGGCCTACTGATATTATCGGCCGATATTGGCATTAAAATGTAATATCGGAAATTATCGGTATAGGTTTTCAAAAAAAATAGTTTTTATTTAAATATATATATTTTTTACATTTATTTAACCTTTATTTACCCAGGCAAACAAGTAAGAACTAATTCTTATTTAATTTATTGTGAAAAGTATGCATAATGTTGTGTTTTTTGGGGGGGGAACCCGGCATATATCGGTATCGGTTGATATCGGTATCGGAAATTAAGAGTTGGACAATATCGGTATATCGGATATCGGTAAAAAAGCCAATATCGAACATCGTTTATAATGTTTTAAGAGATAAAAACAGAACATTTAACCCTTTCAGTGCCACACTACCAATGGGTTAACCCTTTCATTGTGACAATACTGAAGGTTAACCCTTTCACTACCAAAGGGCTAACCCTTTCACTGAGACAATACAGAAGGTTAACCCTTTCACTGCCACACTACCAAAGGGTTAACCCTTTAATTGCGACAATACAGCAGGTTAACCCTTTCACTGCCACACTACCAAATGGTTAACCCTTTCACTACCACACTACAGAAGGTTAACCCCTTCACTACCACACTACAGACAGTGCCGTCTGTAGTGTGGTAGTGAAGGGGTTAACCCTATGTAGTGTGGTTGTGAAAGGGTTAAAGATCAGCACATTTATTTCCGAGCAATCAAACAATGATGGGTGGCAACGTCAGCCACCATGAAAACGCATTTTTAAGAATCAAGAATCAAGAGGTTTATTTGTCACATACATACCAGGGCATACTGTGAAATGCGGGTGGTCATGCCGCATTGATTGTGCAAAATACAATAATAAAATAGGCATAGAAAAAAATAAACACAGAACAAATTAAATAGGTAAGACACAAGATATGCATGGTAAAAAAAATAAGACATGCTGAGTTCCTGAGAAACTGGTTCCTATATACACTACTATACTATATACAATTTACAATTTTAACTCTTAATGTATCTAAACTATACTATTAGTACCTCCTTCCTTTAAAGTTACTTTATATTTACTTTCTATTTACATTTCATCAAAGGATGCATGCACCTCTGTTGCGTTAGTAGAGTAGCAATGGTAATGATTGTACAACTGCATCCACCTACATTTTATTAAACCAAATATTTTGCCCTTTAGGGCCTGCCTGGTCTTCCAGGTCCCGACGGACGTTTAGGAACTCTCGGTGCCAAGGGAGACAAGGTAGGGCTAAAAGTTGCCAGATGACTGGCAACTTCCTGTTTCCTAACTTCCACATAATCATCTGTCATAAAGAATGTACTGTATTATTGAAATACAATGTTGTTCTTCTATCTTAACCTGTGTTTCTGTTAACACATTTTGTCGGACTCTTTCATGTCCTTAGGGGGATTCAGGGGAGAATGGTCTTCGGGGAGCGGTTGGAGAGAAGGTGGGTTTTGATGTCTTATAGATTTTCATATTTTTCTTCCTACATTGAAACGGCTACATTTTAAAGGTTTGATGTCCAAACCATTGTCTTAATGATCCCTGTCCTTGTGGGAAGGTTAAATAAACACTAGAGGTGCATCATGTCGTAGCAACGCCACCATCTCAGTATTTTCCCAGAGACCACATTAAAAATGTAAAGCCTTTCCCACTCATCTTTCCAGCCAAGCTTCTACTTTTCATACCTCAACAATCTGCTGCCTTACTATACATCCTCCTCTCCTAAGCCTGCCCTTCTGCAGGTAACGGGTTACCAGACGTCAAAGAGTGGATTTGTGTCTTATAACGTTATGCAAATATGCTTGTCATAAATTCTCTGGGTGCCGACGTAAATACATGCGTGAACTGTGATCGTCATGTTTTTTACATTTGATTTTCTGGAGTGTCCTAATAATACTACTGAGCACGGTTGTTTGAAGTTGCATTGTCTTCCCTACGTACGCAAAATCTCCCTTTACCCTGTCTGTAGATTAGTCTCACACACTCCATACCTTTCTTCACACACTATAGAAGAAAGGTCTTGCAGAATCCATTAGCACTTAATGAGTTTTGAATACTTTTCGAATGCCGTTTCCACCACTTGTCACGTTGTTCCACAGGGAGGTCACGGAAATTCCGGCTTACCGGGCACTCCGGGGGAGATCGGATTGGCTGGTCTGCCTGGACCAATAGGACCGTCTGGACAACCTGGCCCCCCTGGCCCACCTGGACCAAGTTATCGTGTTGGCTTCGTAAGTTCTATGATATCAATATGCAGTTCTTCCTACGATTTTCGGTAGACACAGTTAATGGGCCCACCGGACCAAACATCTCTAACTCCCCATTGTCTCCCACTCAGTTTATATCTCTGTGGAATTGTTGAAATAGAATTAATATAAAGATACCGTCACATCACACGGACAAAGAGAATTGCTATCGAAAGAGGGAAAACTATGAATATAGATGTTGAAGCTAATGGACCTATCTCAAACCTGCCCTCTTTTCTTGATCCTCCAAACACAACTGTTTGCACGTTGGTTGTGGTTAGCAAAAACTGACCAATGTTTCTCCAAAGTTTGGAAATTCTATTTGAATCTTTCTGCCTAAATGCACTTGTTCCATACGCATTCTGCCCCCAACCTGCCATAACTCTTTATCAGTCTCTGGACATGATGTGACTAGCCAATGATGGCCATTTCAATACACCGTCCTCAGAGTGCAGTATCATCTATGTACAAACACATAGGACAGAAGTGACTTCCATATTGTTTTGTTGTCCATGTTTGCAGGATGATATGGAGGGTTCTGGTGCAGTATTCTCTAATGGAATTCCTGGTGCCAGAGGACCTGACGGAAAACAGGTTAGTACTGCTTATTGGATTACTAGTAAAGTTTCAAGGCCCTTTGCTTGAAAGGTTATACCATTTGGTAATTTCAGCATCTGTTTGCTCCAACGTCATTGCTTGGGGCTGTATATTGCTACATTCCAAAGCACAGGTTTGTAGCAGGGGTATACAGTGTTTTATCCTCTTAACTGGCGCCCAGAAAAGTGGCAATTTTTTTACTTGAACTTGAGGACTGCATACTTTTCTTGCAAACCAACATACTATACTTTATACTTATAGCACATGCATGAGCCTGGTCTCTTTTGAAAGAAAACATTCTGAAGTTCCTGATACAATAAGGAAAATTCACTTTTAGTGCTAATGAAATAGAGTAACATAGGTCTGAACTTGAGTTGAACTTGAACTTGTGTACTCACGTTTTTCTGTAGTAGTTGCAATATCCAAAAGTATATATCCAAAAAAAAATGTATGCCTGAAAAAACACCCTGGGTCCATAGCCTGAAGTCTTGTGTAGTACATGTCCAAAGTTCAGCTCTGCAGGTTTCAGTTTTCTCATTGACTCCAATGCATTCCTCGGTTTTTTCTCTTCCTGTTTTCGCTCATGACTTAGATCCCTGATTCGCTCATCCCCACGTGGGATATCATTGGAAAGCCACACTCATTGGTTACAACCCTGTCCAATAATGTTCGAGATCGCCAAATGATTGGTGGAGCTAGAGCCTTGGGAGTCGCGGGTGGTAATAAAAAAAAAAGTCTGCCGTGTAGAGAGAACCACTGAACAGATTTTGCCGACTGAAATGGCAATCGACAGGCAACAAATAGGCCTTTAATTCAATATATATATATATTGTATAGGGCTGACCCCTATTAGTCGATTAGTCAACTAATCGGTTGAAAGGAGCCGTAGTCGACTAACCAACCTCTTAGTCGAATAGTAAAAAAATATACATGTATATAATATTTTTTTTTATAATTTTTTTTATCATTCTTTCCAAAAGAAAAGAAGCCTAGAAGCGTGGCTAACGCTAATTGCACGCATACCAGAGGCTAACTGCATACGAAAACAGGCACAGAGGCACTGAAAGAGGATTTCACCCATCTAATGAACACACTAGACTAGACAAATATCAAGATGTATCCATCAGTGGACCAATTGCATGCTTTTGCAGAGGACAAGAAGCCTTCAGTCGACTCCTTCAGACATTAAGCACCCCCCACAGCCCAAATGGAATGATACAAAAAAAACTTTATTTTTTTTTATATATAAGTTATATATATATTATACTTTTTTTTTTGTTGACCAATAGTCGACTAACGGCAAGTTTTGGCCAATCATAGTCGACCATCCAAATCCTTAGTCAGGGACAGCCCTAATATTGTATTAGAAAATATGCACACCGAGTCGCTAGAGGTCGGCAAAGTGGCACGTCGCGCCGGTGGACAAATTGTTAACAAGACGGCCCGGGGCCGGGTCGGTGACAGTTAAGAGGTTAAGAATTATTTCACACATAGTTTCTTCCTGTGCTCCAGGACAGTTCTGTCAGTATTACATGCACCACTCTCTCCTAAAGCTAGAAATCAGAGAGAGAACCCTCCAATAGGTGTATGTGGGATGTAAAATGTCTTTATAAGGCCACCATACCATGTTTGTGAGCTCTGACACCTGTGACTTCATTTCAGGGAGGACCTGGTGTGCCTGGTCTGCCGGTAAGAACATTTACTATAATCCCAATCTACCGTTGTTAAAGGGGACATGTCTTGCTATTCCTTTCACTATTTGGGCAAATGTACACAATTCATGTGAGTCTATGGAACACATCTGTAAAGTAAAAAAAAAAAAAATAATAATTGTATTTCTAATCAAGTACCGTACTTTTCGGACTATAAGCCGCGGCTTTTTCCCCCATTTTTCGACCCTGCGGCTTATATAACGGTGCGGCTTATATGTGACTCGACGTGACCAAACCCGAAAATGTAAAAATCTAAATATTGCTTTTTTGACTACATTGAAATGTTATTTATCTGTTCCCTTATTTGCTAAACTTAATACAACTTGTAAATGAGTTAATTCTTGTTATTCGTCCGACAGTATTGTGTCCCAATGCTAATTACATATGGTAATTAAACATTAAAACACCTGCGACTTATAGTCCAGTGCGGCTTATATATGTACACATCATTCAATTTAGCTGCTGCGGCTTATAGTCGGGTGCGGCTTATAGTGCGAAAAGTACGGTACTCTAAGTACTAAGCATTTTTCCACTTCAAGATTTCAAGCTGTTTTAGGCTGGGCTCCGCCCATAAGCGCTTTCAGTGACAGTCACCCACAGTCTGCACTGGCAGACAGAGAGAGAGAGATTGAGGGGGATACTAATTAATTTCGCCGCGGGGGGCATAATCCCACGGGACACTGCATTGGTAACTTGTTTCAAATGACAATATATACCCCTGTGAATATTATTGCACGGATCGGAATACGGTCGCGCGCGCGGGAGTCAAAGATATTTTGACAGTGATATGCGAGTGGAGAAGCTCCTGTCGGGAGGGGTCGGGAGGTTGTGTGTGAGTGTGTGTTTGTGTGTTTCCCTGAGAGAAGCTCCTGTCTCTCTCTCTCTCTCTCTCTCTCTCTCTCTCTCTCTCTCTCTCTCCCTCTCTATCTCTCCCTCTCTATCTCTCTCGCTCGCTCGTTCTCCGCTGTCTCTGTCGGCACCCGCTTCAGGAAGTGTCGGTATTTCCACTCGCTCTGTTGTTGAGCGAATGGTTGCGCTACAACCATAGAGGGGGCGTTACTGCAGATCAGCTCCTTGCTACGTAGGATAGCGAGTCAAATCAGAATAGCTTAGTTCACTGGCGGAGGATATTGTCTCAACTGTATTGGAGTAATCTGCCAAAATGAGAATTAGAGACACAGACCCCATTGATACAACCCCCCATTGCTAGGAAACAATGCTAAACACTGGAAAATGCCATTTATAAGACACAGGACCTTTAAGAGTTCCTCATGCTCATATGATTTATCTGAGAAAAAGAACAGCATAAAATATCTAGGACAGGCTCACCCAAAAAGGATTTATTTTTGCCTTTTCTCCCATCCCCCAATTTAGTCGTTGTGCCAATTCACTCCTGGTCATTGCACTGCGACGGTCTGGGGAGGGTGTGGAACTACCACATACCTCCTCCGATACATGTGGAGTCGCCAGCCGCTTCTTTTTACACCTGACAGCTTTGGAGTTTTAGTGGGAGAACATAATGTGCGCAGAGATTCATGCCATCTCCCCCACATCCCCTCCCTGCTGAACAGGTGCCCCGACCAATAGGAGTCGTTATTGCAACGACCAGGACTCATACCCTACTGGGTAGTGTAGAGTGCTTAGACCTCTACACTACCCAACCCCCCTGCCCCCCCCCCCCACCTGTCCCTTTTTAACATCACTGAGCTGAGAATACGATGGTTAAATTTTTTTTCTATATACCGGTAGTATAGTAGTGTATATAGGAACCAGTTTCTCTGTCTTTTATTTCACAGTATGCCCTGGTATGTATGTGACAAATAAACTTCCAATAGGCGAAGCAAAATGCACAAAGCCTGCAATAAGTACAACATAGCTAATCAAGATGATCTCTTATTAACCAGGCAATTTTACTAAGAGCATTCTTATTTACAGAAATGGCCTCGCGGTAGTAACTCCAGGGGCAAGGAATGTTATATACTGCATACACACATTGACTCCTGGCAGCTGTCCAGTACAAACCACAGTCTTCTACTGCCAGCAACTGGGCAGGTTCACAGGAGAATTTAGGGATTAATTGCCTCACTTAAAGGCTCTTAAGACAGTAGTAGTTGAGGATGAGGCGAATGATTCCTCATTCACAGCCCCACTCATTTTCCCAGCTAGTCCAAAGTTTTTCAGCTGGCAACATTCAGGTCATGTAACATTGTTAAACATTAGTTTGGCATTAGTCTCCTTGCATGGTCAAGCTGTTCCATAGAGTTTGATTATGGATGCACTGGCACCAGTATCACTATTGGATAGGGATGTCCGATATTATCGGCCTACCGATATTATCGGCCGATATCGGCATTAAAATGTGATATCGGAAAATATCGGTATCGGTTTTCAATTTTTTTATTTTATTTTTTTACATTTCTATAACCTTTATTTACCCAGGCAAGCAAGTAAGAACAAATTCTCATTTTATTTATTGTCAAAAGTATGCATAATGTTGTGTTAATTCCACAACAAGAGATATGTAATGTTAATTACCTGAAATTATAAAAAAATGTGGGGGGGGAAACCCTGCATATATCGGTATCGGAAATTAAGAGTTGGACAATATCGGTATATCGGTATCGGTAAAAAAGCCAATATCGAGCATCCCTACTATTGGATATTAGGCCTATACAGTACCAGGCTAAAATCAAATATACCCCAAACCAAGAGCCATGTTTAACATCAGAAGTGTAGGCAAACTTAATTTTCTGAATTTTTGAAAGATGATTCATGTCACTGATGGAAGAAATAGATGATAGCACAATAATTTCTTCCCATTGACCCCAAACAAATGATCTAAAGTCTACACTGTAAAATGAATGTATCATGTCGGTACTTAGTATCTGATGATACTTGGTATTGGATGATACTTGGTATTGGATGATACTTGGTATTGGATGATACTTGTAGACTAGTACTCATTATCAGTATTGGCAGTAGAAAAAGTGGTATCTGAACATTTCTATTTTGATAGAATCATGTTTGCCAATCTTGAAGTTATTCCAATGTATTGAACTATGCAGGGTAAGGCTGGTTTGCCTGGCATACCTGGTCAGAAGGGCAGCGGGGGGCCTGAAGGACGAGATGGGCGCCCAGGGTTGGATGGCTTCCCTGGACCTCAGGTAAGAGCCTGCTTTCCCTCCCAGGGAAAGTGGAACAAATGCTTAGCACAAATGAAGCAGATACGGATCCGCTTCCATTAATTTGTGCTAAGTAAGACTAGCTTGCAGCCGGATGGCTTTCTACTGAACGCACAGAGATGAAATTGGTACAGTAGTCTCCAGTTCCTACTGCATCTTTTAGTGTAGAAACATAAACGGTGCCACCAGTGATTTAGAAATTGAAACAGCTGTCCTGCCGTAATTAGCATAGCTGTTTAAGGACCAGGGTGAGTTCTGTCCTTGAAGCATTTGCAATCAAAATTTCACTACAGTAATGACATCAAGGTGTGCATTAGGAACTGGAGACTACTGTATATATCTTCTTGTCTGACTCTGGAAAACACGGTAAGCGCATTAAATAGGCTACTGAGCTTACTAGAGACCCGATCGGAGTGTACTTCTGAATGCTCATAAGCGTATTTAATAAAAGTGAAATTTGCAGCAGAGTAAGTTTGTGGAACGTCTCTTGTTTACTGACTGTGTTCCAGCACCCTATTTACCCGTGCGGTGGTCTATCCCAAGTACTTCAGGTGTTCAGGGGGGAAAAGGCACCTACATTGGCCTACATGAGAAAACTGTATGACTGGATGTAATGAATTCTGGTCACAGAACAGGATTTGTAATTTGCCTCGAACATCAACACATGGGTATTACTGCCTCTAATCTCTAAAAATAGACCATCTAGTAGCCTAATAATGCTGGATGTAGGCTCTTACAGTGCACACAACCCTTTTGTCATGTAATATGACCTTGGGTTTCAAGGATAGGAAAGCTGCATCAACACAATGCACACCTGATTGGTCATTTGGAAAATTTATCTATTCTCTTTCATATCTGGGGTCTTCTGGTGAACAGACCTTGGGTCAGTTCCAGTTCAAGACACAAGATGGATGGTTTCCCCTGGTCTTTGTTGGGACTTTATGGAGCTATTACTCTGTAAAAGACTTTTTCAGTGGACAATGTATCTTTTCTCTCTTTCGTTCATTTTACAGGGAGCAAAGGGTGAAAGAGGCAACACAGGAGAGACGGTGAGTATTTTTAGCTGCGACCAAAAAGCTAGTATAAAGTCGGTTGATCGCTCGGGTCTGTCGGCCAATCCCAAAAATATAAAAAACAAACAAAAAGAAAAATAGCACAGGGTTAACCATTTCACCACCACGCTGTGGCACATGGTTGACTGACTGACTAACTGATATTACAGTCTCATTGTGAATGTGGACTGTGTGTAGACTAAATCACACCAAGACGGTCCAGCTATTACTAGGGAACCTTTTTTTCAATAAGATATTTAAAAACGTTGTTCTGAACATCATCAAATTGGTCATTGATTGGACACTACATTCATTTTCTCTAATGCATGTGAATACTATGGCTTTATTTGTTATTTATTTATCTAATTAAGTGCATTTGTGTGTCTTTTGGTGTTAGGGTGAATCGGGCCTCGATGGAACTGGGCATCCTGGCCTACCTGGCCCTCCCGGACCCCCAGGACAGATCATCTACCAATCCTCTGGAAGTGTACGTATACACTTGACTTTTTGAGTTGAAATAAAGATTGAATGAATGAATACAAATAATAGAATATAAAGGAAAGGGTTCCGTATGACTGTGATCTTCAAAAAGAAGGTGCTTTTTGGAAAGAATCGGGGGAACAGTCGGATGAAAAAGTCAAAGGAAACGCTTCTTAAAGTTAAAAAAGCCTATATTATGGCTAGTTCATTATGACATTAAACTATTTTATTATATGGTTAGTTCATTATGACCATTAAAAGTCTTTATTATATGGCTAGTTCATTATGAACATTAAAATACTTTATTATATGGCTATTCATTGTGAACATTAATAGCTCTTATTATATGGCTAGTTCATTATGTACATTAAAATACTTTATTATATGGCTAGTTCATTATGAACATTAAAATCACCAACATGTTTTGGCCTATCCAGGCCTTCATCAGGATGTCATGGAGGCCTGATTAGGTCGAAACATGTTGGTGCTTTTAATGTTCATTATGTTTTAAACTTATTTATTAAAAATGTTCAACAAATAATAGAATACTTGAATGCCCTCAGGCCGTCGATACAGAGCTTCGACACCTAAAAAGGGGCTTAGCTAACTTCGTGCCTACCTCCATCAGGTCCGCCTAGGTCTGGTGGAGGCCGGAATGCCCCCCCCCCCCCCCCCCCCCCCCCCAAGGACGTTGGACTATTTAACAACAGACTTCCACCTGATGGATGCTAGTAAACATATAGGTTGCATATCATCATCTGTATTATTATTATTATTATTATTATTATTATTATTATTTATATACGTATAGAATTGCTCCATTTGGATTTTAATATTTTATGCTTTTAAGTACTGTAGTTTTCATGTAGTTGGTGTTTTTTATAGTGATGAGATATTGTGACTGTATGTTGTCTTTTAACCACTGCACAAACGAAGTTCCGAAAGGATAATAAAGTAGTTTGAAGTTGAAGTTGATATACATACACACAAACACACGTATGTATATATAACCTTACCTCATACACTCCTTCAGGTGTATTATTTTGTCCAAGCAGTATGTTCCCATTTTAGTTTTGCATTAGATTAATGTGTAAAAGTGGATATGGAAGTTTCCTATATTTTTATTAATTCTCTTTGTGTCCCTACAGTATGACGGCGCCGCTGGGGCTGTTGGGCCTAAGGTTGGTATCAAATTACATACTGTAACATTTGCCATTAGGTGGAGGATTTATGGAAAGCGCCTTAGAATACCATGAGTGCAGACATTTTCAGTACGGGTGGCCCCAGTGGGAATCGTGCCCCCAATCCTTGGCAGCGCCAAATTCTGGGGGTTGAAAAATAAGTCACTTGTTGTTGAGAAGTTGAAGATATATTACATATCCCACAAAGTGCAGTGATCTAAAAAAAATATATATATATAATAATAAATACATGTCTAGCACAGTCTCTGGAGCGTAACAGTAAGAAGCATTTTGTATGAAAGTATTCTGTACTTCTGTATGACAACTATTAAAGAAACTCTACCGGTATATGGTCATACTGATGCTGAAATACAACAATACAAACACATTTTACAACATTTTGAGTCATCAACTGAGGTGGAACTGCTCTGAACAACCATTATTTACAGTATGTGAAAAAACATGCAATCAAATCGGTTGTTCCAGTGTTCAACGGCGGTACTGTAATTGCAGAAATTCTATTCAAGAGATTATTGCAACACTGAAGCAAGATTGCCAAACCCTGTAACTTCAATCAAGTCCAACACCTTTGTCCATCAATATCAACAGTAAACGTTCCACCCTATACTGAATGCTACATTCATCAAAATCAAAATTTAAGAAATACCTCAGAGCTCTAATTGTTGTCTTGAAAAACAAGCAGAGAACGTTCATTTAATGATAACATCATACAGCAAATTAAAGGGGACATGCATTGCTATTCCTAGCACTATTTGGGCAACTTTACACAATTCCTGTGAGTCTATGGAACACCTCTGTAAGGTTTTATTCAAAGAAATGCATTGTTTTATATTTCTAATCAAGTACTCAAAAGCAAAACATTTCTCACTTTGGATTTCAGGCTGTGTTGGCCTGGCTCCGCCCCTAAGCACTTTGAGTGACAGTCATCCACACAGTCTGCGACTGGCACAGAGAGATATAGAGAGAGAGATTGAGGGGGATACTAATTAATTTCGCCGCGGGGGGGGCATAATCCCACGGGACAATGCATTGGTAATTTTGTGAAGGATCAGATTAAACCGAATATATATATTTATTTATGGATATATATTTAATAGTATTTGTATATCGTTTGATATCCCTTGTATATTCCTTGTACATATACACTGAATATCCCTTTAGTCTACTAACAGCCCATAATAGTTTCATTCTGTCATTGGACAAGAACTTGGCGCCAGCAGCCAAGCCCCTTGGTTCAAGTTCAATCGTGCCGACGAACATGTCGTTACTAGCCCGGTTCCGCGTAGGAATACGTCTGGCGAAATACGAATGGTACTATTTGTTCACAGCGCATATATATATGGCGCAAGTAAAGTAGAACTTTTTTAGTCCCTTAGCCCTTAGTTCTTTACCCTCCAACCTAGTGGCAAGACGTTAAGCCTCACCCACGATACACGTGTGGTGCAGTATGGTCAACTTGGCCTCAGAATGGCATTGAGACATCGTGTGGATTAATAGTTGAATTGTCATAGTTTGGCACTATACCGTCGAGTGGGACGTATTTCTATTAAGTTAATAATAGTCTATTATGTATGGTGCATCGTTCGGTTAGAGTTATAAAGTGAGCAGTACCCCCATCGTTTCCTCGCGTTATCTAGAGTCTTAACCAGGCTGAGCAGACCACGTGTGGTGCTTTCATCCGAGGAGTTCTGGGCCAGGACGAGTGGACCTGCACATTGGATTACCTTACCCGGACGACGGCGAGCCCTACACGGCTTGGATTATCTACTTGCTTTGGGTGCTTTGATTATGCCATGGATAACAGCCAACACTGGTAAGTGTTGGAACTACCCCCGAGAGGAGTCCAGGTGAGACGGCGCTCTAACCCGAGTGAGGTCGCCTCACGTCTCTTCGTTGTGGACCGGCAGCTACCGTCTACAAGAGGGCCCAACGGTATTCATCTGTGGACCAAGGTTCTGTGGGCACCGTGTTCAGCACTCTGAATTCTCCCAAGAAATCGTTGGCCAGATGGGATATCGCCAGCGGCTCTCCTAACCCCCCCCCCCCCCCTACTGACTTACAACCAGCGGGACCCCCTTTAGTGTATCCAGCTATAATCATTTAAGTACCATCGCTATAGTTCCCTAAAGAACCAGGTTGTATACTTGCTTCCTGCGTAACCAGAGATTAGACATTCAATGTTGATTTGCCTACGAATACTCATTTGCCTTACAAGTGCATTCAAATCATAAATGTCATTAAGTGAACGTTGTATATACCCTTTGCTATATATTAAATATTCGATTTATACATTTGTGTGGACTTGGTTTCATCAGGTGGGAAAGTGTTCATCATATCTATATCATGTACTGTGTGGCCAGTAGTTAAAGTACATAAAGCGGTAGTGGTTTAATGATACCATACTTATCAATACAGTCAGGGAATTGTACCCCTCAGTTACAGGTAACTTGTTTCAAATGACAATATATACCTCTGTGATTATTATTGTACGGATCTGAATACGGGCGTGCGCGTGGGAGCATGCACAAAGATATTACAGTGGTATATAGTGCTCCCGACTCGAGGGAGAGGGAGAGAGAGAGAGAGGGAGAGACAGATAGAGAGGGAGAGAGAGAGGCTCATACGGAGCGATCTCTCCTCTGTCTCTCCCCGAGTCCCCCTGCATCGCTAGGGGCCCTCCTAAATCTATGGATTTTACAGGTTACAGTCCACCACCTTTAACTCTCACTTGCTCTTCTCTCACAGGCACACAGCTGCTGCAGCAGTGCACGCCTTGCCCCTCCGCCTCCCCCTCACAGACCCATGTCAACAAACCCTTATGGCAAGAGTCGAGTGCATGAGCAGCTCAGAGCTCCTCTTTCAACATAACTGAAGCATTAAACAAAATGGCCCAGTCAACTATTCACTTTAGTTTCATACATGAGGCATTGTCTAATGTTATCTAGCTGGCTAGCTACTGATAGCTCCTGATATCAACGTCTGATATCATCAGTTTGGCATTCGTTTTCGCAGGTGCTAGCTAGCATTGGCTAACTAGCTATTGTTGTTCCACTTATATATGTACACATCATTCAATTTAGCTGCTGCGGCTTATATTCAGGTGCGCCTTATAGTCCGAAAATTACGGTATTAGGAAAAAACATGATTTTATCATAATCCAGGAACATGTTCTACATTAAATGCTTTTCAGTTGAGTCAGATGATATTGTGTCATATAGAATATTGCAAAATGTTGTGAAAAAAGAACCATATAAACATATGTATAGCCTATTCATAGTTAAAGACAGTAGAGGTTGAATACTTTCAGGTGACCGTTCACATTCACACTTCCAGTGGTTTGAATTGACTTTACAACTGCAAATACGTGGCCTGTCCAAACAATTCTTAACAGATATATAACTCTTCATATCAGGCATCGAGTATATTGTGTGAAGATATTGAGACATTCATTATTAATGGCGGTTTTGTGTTATTTTCAGGGAGGTGCTGGTCTACCTGGTCAAGCTGGATTCCCTGTAAGTCTGGCATTTTTTCCCAGCTCTACCGTATATCAAATCAAAATCAAATCAAATCAAATATATTTGTAAGGCCCGACAACACACGTTAATGTCCCCATGGGCCGGACACGTCGTCTTTAAACAAGTCAAGAAGAAACATCACAATAAATCAAGATCAAAACAAAAACACCATAACGTCCAAAATGCAACACTCCCAGACATACCCTACGCCAAGGTAAGGAAAAACTCACTAAAACCTAGCAATAGGAAAAAATGCACCGCAGGCAATGTGGAGGAGAGAAACCTTAGAAGGGCCGTTCAAGGGGGGATCTCCCTTCTTAGATGTCGGTGATAGTAATGTTGCAATAAAACATATCATAACCATATGGATGATATTAATCTCTATTTGTTGACAGAGTCCAGTCTATATTTTGCTGAGCCTAGTTATGTAACACATGAGCAGTATCAGTTATGTAACACATGAGCAGTATCAGTTGGCCTTTCGGCTTCAGGGGGGACCCTGATGGAAACAAGACAAACGTCTTTCTCAGGTCTGCATCCCCTTAACAATTGTATGTATTGAGCCGTACTGTATTGTACCCATTCTGCAATCTGTTAAATAAAGTTTTCATTCATTCATTCATTCAATTTGATGGTGTGCTGAACTATTGAGCAGACAAGCCTATAGTGTTATTACTTTTATGCAAATTGTGCCTTGTTGTGGTAATATTACCATTGGTGCTGGTTTTGTTCTGCTGAGCAGAATATAATGGAGCGAGCAGCCATAGGTTTTCCCTTAATTATATCAGTAGCCTATTATTTGTTCCTTTGAATGTTTTTCAGCACTTTGTACATTTATTACGAAGAGTGGTGTTCAATGCCTCTTATTTTTCTTTCCCCTCTTTTCCTTTTATGTCTTATTCAATCATAATAAACTGGACTTTTTGAAGAAGTCAACATCATTTTACTGTTATCTTTATGTCAATATTTTGTATGTCCTGCCAGGGCCCTATGGGACCAAAGGGTGACAGAGGAGACTCGGGCCCACAAGGGTATGGAATAAAGGTAATGACACAAACCCTTAACTTATCTTAGCCATTTTAATACATCTTTTAATATTGTATGAAAATGTCTAGTCCATTCACCTTTTTACAACTACTTCTTTACTGGTGTATATCTAGAACAAATATGAACTGGTTACTCAGTTTGCCTGTTTTAAATTGTGTCTCATTGTTGGTACTGTGTCCAGGGCGAGAAGGGCGAGCCAGGTTTAATTGTTGGCCCAGATGGAAATCCTCTTCATCTCGGAGGGCTGGGGGGCGAGAAGGTGAGATTTTCAATGTATTGACTTATGTCTGTCTGTGACTATTGCCCAGTTATCATTGGTGTCATGTTAATTACTACTATTTCTCTGTGTAGGGAGACAGAGGACCAGCTGGACCCGTTGGGCCGTCTGTAAGTAAAGACTAAACCAAACTAATACTATTATCCAAAAGACAAAACAATTCAAACTAATTCATGTCTGTTTCACAAAAAATCTGTCGTATTATACATGTCCTTCCTGTCCAGTAGAAACTTAATTTACAACATGGTCTTCAAGTTCACATTACTGTCAAAGATTTGTTGAACTAAATTAACTAAACCAAATGTTTCGTTTAACATTGAACTACATGTTTACTTTGTCTTTTGATTCACAATGTCTTCTGTATAGGGTCAGTATGGTCCTGCTGGTATAAAGGGTGAAATTGGAATGCCTGGCAGACCTGTAAGTATTCTTCTGTTTCAGTTCCTCATTTCAGTGACTAGCTTCAACAGTGTTAGTTCTCTCAACTTTTACAAAGGGTTATAGAAAAGACACCCACTGTCTTCTTACTCATAATCACTTTATTTAACAATGCTTCAGTTAGATCTTTACCTGATTAAGGTCTAAGGGCCGAAACTTAAATAAATAATTACACAAATACAGTGGCAATAAGAATATAGTGTTCATGTTCAAAGCCACTTTTCTATTTTCTCCAATGCACCGGTCAGTTGAAAACCCCAGATGTGCAGGAGCCTTACTAGCAGGGGTGTAAAGTACTTGAGTAATTGTACTTCGTTACAATACTTAAGACTAGCACAGCCGACAAGGGGTCAAATGACCCCTAGGCATTTTTTATAAATGTATCCTCGTCATAGGGCGGCTACGTGGCGTAGTGGGCAAGGCGCTCGCCACGAATGCGTAGACGCTGGGCTCGCCTGTTCGAGCCCAGCGCTCCACATTGCTTTCAGTTTAGCTGGTCGTTCATACTAATACACATTGGCCGTATTAGGGGGTGGGAAACTGATGGGTGGGGATCGGGCGTTGTGGACAGCGACTCCTACAGGTCGGTTGGTGCACCTGCGCAGTAGAATCAGGAAGTGTCGGGGGCAGCGTGAGCCTCCCACGCGTTACTCCTCGCCACTGAGAGATCGAGCTGCGCAGGTGAAAAGATGCGACTGCTGTTACCTCAAGTACCGGAGGGGACTTGTGCTATGTATGACTTAGTCCACATTGCAGCCGGCTTGTGGGAGGCAAGAAACAGCGTTTGTGACAGGGAGGGTTGAATTGGATGATACGAAATTGGGATGGGAGAAAATATAGAAAATTGGAGAAAAAGTGGATAAAAAAAAAATGTATCCTCGTCACTCGGTCGAGCTCCAGCTCTGTCACTCAATGACTTTTCCTAAAAGTACCCGTTTTATCTGGCACGGTTTCTGAAATTTCAAAATGACTTCAGGAAAATGTAATTAGAACGTTATTCCACATATGGAATATATGTGGAAAGTCACAGCACTTTGCGAGCGTCTAGCGTCTGGGTGGCCAACCCATGGCTCGCAAGCCGCATGTGGCTCTTTGCCCATCAATGTGTGGCTCTTCCATACATAAAAAAAAATAAAAAAAGTATAATATTTTTATTTATTATTATTATTATTATTATTATTATTATTATTATTATTATTATTATTATTATTATTATTATTATTATTATTATTATTATTATTATTTATTAATTTTTTTTTTGTCACTCAAACCTGTGGTATTTTATATTAAGAGGTAATTATATAGTTTACACTGTTTATTTTTCTCATATTTCTCATATAAGCTGTGGGGTCATCTGACCCCTTCCGGCGGGAATCAGTGACATTTTCTCCATACTGTTTTGGGGGATTTGTACTTTACTCAAGTATTATTAGGTTTGTACACTTGTACTTTTACTCAATTACATTTCAGAGAAGAAAAATACTTTTTACTCCTTACATTTAAAATGCAGACCTACAAAGTACAAATCTCGCAGGTCCAACCATTTTAATTAGTACATTTGTTAGTACATTTGATCCTGCGGTTGCACTTTATTTAAAAACAGCTAATCAAATCCCCATCAATGGAAAATTAACCCACCCATACCCATGCTGATTGGTCCTTGTGCAAGACTAGAAAGCGGGGATCTTTGATTAAACACCTGCTATCAGAAGAATAGACAGTCAGAGTGACAAGCAAAATGCTAACAAGCTTTCAGTGGATATTTTCATTAACCACTAACCAGTGCCGATTAAAAAAATATTTTCAACTATTTGACAAGAACCTTAGGATGTGCAATGTCAAACCCATGTATAAAAAAAAAATTAATAACTGAACCCTTAATTTTTTTCAAGGCTGTAGTTTGGCCAACTTTACAACTGGATGCTTGATGTGAATGCCGTCCATGTTAGTTTACCTTGACATGTTTTTTCAAATTCGATGGAGAAGTGCATTAAATCATTTTAATGCAAAAAAAGTGTCCTCTGTTCTTTAATTTCAGCATTGTCTATCGCAGAACACATTCCATTGTGGGCCGAGTGTATGCTTGGTTTCATTTCAGCCTTGCCTAACACCGGCTGATGATTTAACTAATTGGCTCACCTCTTCAACTAACACACCTGGTGCAATATGTAGTTAAAATGAAAACTTGGCCCACGATGGAATGAGTTTGAGACCCTATCCCTTGCAATAAAAAAAAGTTTTTACTTTGACTTTTTAGTACTTATGTACATTTAAAAGTAGAAAACTTTTACTCAAGTGTGTTTAGCCAGATACTCTGACTTTTACTTGAGTATGATTTTGAGACGGTACCCGTACTTTCACTTAAGTATAATTTCTGGATACTTTTTACACCCCTGCTTACTAGTCAAGATATTTAACTTTAGGGCGGCTAAGTGGCGCAGTGGGCAAGCAGACCAGTGGGAGGCATAGTCTAGCAACGTTCGAGACAGGGGAGGGGAGAATTGAAGGGAGAATTGGCGAGGCGAAATTGGGATGGGAGAAAAATTGAAAAATAAGGAGAAAAAGTGGATAAAAAAAAAGATCTTTAACTTTACAAAGTTGACAGTTTATGTTACAGCACCAAACTACATCTCAGACATGCATGCCAGATGTGATCCGGCCAAATCTTAGGTCACCGGGCATTTAGTTAAAGTAAAGCATGGATGGGCGTTAGTAATGGATTTCTGGAGTAGACCTCTACTGTAAATATATCTTCTATCAGGGACTTTGGTTACTCCTCAAATATAAACAAATAGTATTGTTGTTGTTGTTGTTGTTGTTGTTGTTGTTGTACAAACCCTGTCTTCGATGTATTCTGGATGAACGTGTTACATATTTGCACATGGATATTTTGGTGTTTAATGGATATAACGGTTAACCATCTCAGTAAATGTTTTATTACAATTATTCATCAGTACAGATTAATATTTATCCAAATGATCTCCCTCTGCAGGGCCGCCCTGGTGTAAATGGATACAAGGGTGAGAAAGGAGATACAACCACGGGCTCTGGCTACAGCTACCCAGTAAGTAGCAGCTTGAACAACATATCAACATTACTGTGGATGCAGCAGGATGCGTAATCTCTCTACTTTCTTATGCAGAATATATATGGATGACTAGAGACAGACATAAACGCTAATTGATCCAAACTCTTAACACTTTGAGTGCCACGCCGGGTTTTCCTTTTTACCCCCTTGATGCCACCATCCACTTCAATGTTAACGTTAATATCGCCTAATCTATGTTTTAAATTATGGCTATGTGTCTAATCTGCCGAAAAAATAAATAACGCACATCCTCCGTTTGTTGGTGCTGAGCCAAACTGTAAAAACAGTAATACATAAAACAAAGCGGGGCTCGCAACTCATTAGTAGTTCCAAGATGTTTAATTGACAAAAAGGCAGATGCAACGTTTCGACCCTTCTGGTCTTCTTCAAGCATGAAGACAACACAACACTGACATCTTTTTATACAGGAAGTGAACTAAATTGAATATCAGCCCCACCTGGTGATCAGGGGCGGTCCCAAGATTTGCATGATACATTCTATACATGATTAAGTAACAATTTCTTTTCATTTGACATTTTTTAGAAGATTAGAGAAATAGCTATGTTAAACACAACATTAAGACATAATTTACAGATAGGCAGCAGTGTTAGTCACTGAAAACAAAAATGAAAAAAACACAAACAAAAAACAAAAACAAAGTCCATTGACTGTCTCCCTCTATAAGTTAAATTTACAAATAAGGTCTAATGTCAAAGTCCTCATTGAGTCCTGTTGGTGCCATCGTTTTAAGATAATGGATCCACCATACTTCTCTCCTCATTAGGAGATTATCTATATCTCCCCCTCGTCTTGGAAGATGCACTCTCTCTATTCCAAGGTATTTTAGGACGTTTTCACACCTAGCTCGTTTGGAGCTGTTATTCCGGAACCTGGAGCGTTTACCCCTTATTTCGGTTCAGTTGGGCATATGTGAACACAGCAATTACATTCTGTTGCGGAACAAAACAAGCGGACCGAGACCACCTGGAGAGGGTGGTCTCGGTGCAGTTCCAACCGAACCCGAAGCGGACTCATACGCTGTGAGAATGCAATCGATTTAACAAACCGACACAATTAATAATAATAATACGTCATGGGTCAACGTGGAGCAGCGATGAGGTACACTGCGTCGTTGTCGTTGATATCAGTCAGCCGCGCGCAGGAGAGAGGAGCCGGGGTCTCTGTAGTGACAGCAGCAGCACCGTGCGGGACTCTCTCTCTCTCTCTCTCTCTCTCTCTCTCTCTCTCTCTCTCTCTCTCTCTCTCTCTCTCTCTCAGGGTTGGGGGGACACACACCCCCCAAAATCTGACCAATGAGTGACAGTTTGCTCGCGCGGGCGTTTGTTTTGGTGCGCTGTTAACACAGCCGTGTGAACACAAACGAACTAAAAGACAAGTGCAACAATTGTATCATAATAGTCCCTGTGTCTCCCTGAATCGGAACAAAGCAAACGAACTACAGGTGTGAAAACGCCCTTAGTGATGAGACATTGTGGTGTGCCTTTTTAAAATGTAAAGCTACTGGGCTTTTTTCATCCCCATTCCGTATCGTACTCCTGTGTTCAGCAATACGTGTTTTTAAAGCACGTGTTGTCTTACCGACATACGCCTTACCACATGGGCACTTAAGCATATAGATTACATTGGTAGTTGTACATGTTATTTTGCCTCTTATTTTTATCTCTTTCCCAGTTGTTGGGTGATAGAAAACAGTGCATTTTTCTGTGAAGTGACATTGAGCACATGAACCACAACGCCGGTTTCCATCTGGTAAGTCATCTAAAAAATGGTGTGTTTTCTTAGGAGGCAGGTCTGATTTAACCACAATGTCTCTGATGTTATGTGCTCTCCTGTAGACTAGTCTAGGCGGGGATCTGAAAAGATTTATCCAATGTTGGATCAGAACTGAGAAGATGCCAATGTTTTTTAATAGTATGTTTAAAAAGGTTGCCTAGAGGCGAGTATTGTGTAACACACTGTATAGGTTGTCCAGAGGTAGTTTTGTTTCTTGTAGATTGTAAGCAATCTTCTTGGGTTTTATGACCCACTTTCAAAGCTGCTTTTTCTACAATGTCTTGTGTGTACCCTCTGGTTTTAAACATCGTTTTTAAAGTATCTGTTTGTTCCTGAAAACATTCATCTGTACTACAGATTCTACGGATCCTGTAGAACTGGCTGATAGGTAAACTGTTTTTTAGCGGAGTAGGATGAAATGAATCACTTCTCAACAGAGAATTTCTGTAACAAGGTTTTCTGTATACATCCGTTTGGAATGTACCATTGTCTTTTTTGATTATAATATCTAAGAAATTCACTTGGTGTTGGTCATACTCCATAGTAAACTTTAGATGTTCATTTTTGGCATTGAGGAAATTAAAGAATTGTATCAGTGTCATTCAGTGGAGGCTGCTGACTGAATTTTTAGGTGAAGCACAAATTATTATATATTATATATTAAATAATATTTTTAAAACATCCCCCACTGTGTGTCAGTGGTCAGTGGACACAGATGAAAACATATTAACATTAGGTGACAGCGGACCTGACCAGATGAAAACATATTAGGTGACAGCGCACCTGACCAGATGAAATCATATTAGGTGACAGCGCACCTGATCAGATCAAAACATTTTAGGTGACAGCGCACCTGACCAGATCAAAACATATTGGGTGAAGGTGACAAGGAAGCCACAGACTCATACCCCCCCGACACTCAACTAACCGCCTCGGACAGTCCTTCATACCAGTGGCCATCAGGCTCCACATCAGTGGGCAGCGACTGCTGCCAGATATCGACCTAGAACTAATAGGAACCCAAGTAGGACAATAACACTACCTTATGCATACTGCACCTTATGTGGATACTGTGATACTGTGAATAATGAATAATGTATATTTCAGTTAGTTAGATAGTAAATTATATTGACCTATTTGTTTACACTGCTTGTGTTGTTTTCACTACCTGTACCCCCCCTTCCCCCATGCTGCTATGATGCCTGAATTTCCCCAAGGGGATCAATAAAGGAATATCTTATCTTATCTTAAAAGGAAAGATGAAATTACCTACCTGGGTTCCATCCTATAGAGGCAAATCTTTCCTGTGACAAAATGGGATCCAATGTAATAAAACTAAGTCAACCAACGAACTAGATTCCTGTACCGGATCTCATCTCTGGTAAACAAGAATACCTTGAAGACTCTAACAGGAGCACTCATTCAAGGGTACTACGACTATGCTTGCACCTCAAAGGCACTAAAAACAAGATTACAAACATCACAAAACAAACTGGTCAGACTACTGCTTGACCTTACTCCTAAAACCCACCTCACCCCTGTCCACTTTGACAACCTAGGATGGCTTAGAGTAGACGACAGAGTACAGCAACTTGCAATGGGCCTGGTCTACAAGATACACTACACCACTAAGATACCCATGTGCATGTCGAAATACTTCCCAAAGGTCAGTGAATACCACGACCACAACACCAGAGGGAGTTCCACAAATCATGTTCAACCCAGATAAAATAATAAAAAAAAAAAAAAAAAAAAAAAACGTTTTTTTTTAATAAAAGAAAATAGTCATAACTTAGAAATTTGATTGCATAGGTCTATGAATCGATATCGCGATTCTGTTTCGATTAATTGCCCAGCCCTACAGTGTGTACAGTAAGTTAGCTTGGTGATTATCATTGTGATGTAGGCTAAGCTGCCTAGCTACTGTTAGCATACAAGCACTGTAGCCTACTTACTTTTTCATCCACAACGTTTTTTCTGATCCAGATGCATAAATCCACTTCTTCATGTTGCTCAGTTGCTGGTTTATACTTCGGTCCTAATGTTGGCGCAAAGTTTAATTTAGCCTGACTTGTTATAGCTGTACAGCTTACTAACTACTAAACAACTACTTTCTCATAGTCTCAACTTTCACATAGTCAAAATGGGTCCAGCTGCATGTGAGGAGGATAGGTTTAGCTCGGGCCAATCTCAAGTTTCTCAAGTTTCTTTATTAGTTGTCATACAGAAGTACAGAATACTTTTATACAAAATGCTTCTTTATTTTTATTTTTTTTCACAGTTTCTTTATTTTCCCTTTTCAACATGAAACAAGACAATACAATAACAATACTAATAAACAAGACATCACAGGACAATAACAGTAATAATAATAATAATAATAATAATAATAATAATAATAATAATAATAATAATAATAATAACGACAATGACAAGACCATCAGTTAAATCAGAATAATGAAAAATAAAATAGTCATGTATAAATTAAATATATAAATTAATAAGAATATATATATATATACATATACATACACACATACATATATATACATATATACATGCATATACCCACCAGCGTTTCCGTTAGAACATATTCGTGCCGGTCTGGGTGACCTGCAAGATTTCTATCCCCGGACATATTCCTGAAATTCCGGTCAGAGTTTTAAACAGCAGTCTGTTATAATCACATTTTTATGAGCTAACGAATTCCGTTATATTGGACATTTGTATTAATTACATCAAGCGAAGAATGAGAAATTGATTTGCAGAATCAAATTACTATCTCTCGCCTCCCAAGTTAGTGCGATACGCTGATCCAGCATCAAGCTCCCGCCCTGCAGGCTCCCGCTGCAGCAACTGTCACACGCACCCCCAAATGAATCTCGAGTCGACATCGCTTCACCTCGTTGTATCAGACACGTCACGCATATCATAATGTTCAACTTCACACACAGCAAACTGTAGTTGATCATCACATTGCCTCGTTTGCATGCAGAGAGCGAGAGGACGAGCCACATGCTCGTAATGCGTTTGTTGATTTCATTATAGCCTACATTTAGTTATAATCAATTATATGCATTACTATGTGACACGGCAGTCAACCAACAGTTGCATTATGATTAAAAAATGTCAACACTTACTCACCCCGTCTCGTTCTGCCTATCCGTTTTGTACCTGCGACTAGATCCCCATTGCATTGGAACAGGTGGACTTCTGCGAGGCTCGCAACGGTAGCAGCAGACTGGGGATGCTCTTTGTGGTTCAATCAATAAAGTGTACTTTGTGTACGTTCAATCAATGTTATCTCTCGTACATCATAGACGCTAGACTACTAGACTATAATGTCGTACCTCAGCCAGGAGAATTTAACTTTCCACTCGGGCCGCCGCCTGAACGCTCGACATTTGTTTATTTTCCGCGGGAGCATCGGCGGTCTCTGTGACTTCAGAAGACTCATCTTCGTTGTCAATGTCATTATTATTAGACCTGCTTGTGCTTGGTTTCATGAAATATTTGTTAAGTTTAGCTTGTTTGGCCATCTCTCTCTCTTGCTCGTATAACTGTTTGTCGTTATTATGGTGGCCAGACAGGCTCAAAAAAAGAAAAAAAAAGATTCACATCCGAGCGGCGCCATCCGCGCTTTATTAGAGCGAAGCACAATGAAACAAATGTTCATCGCATAGGCTATTTAATTTTAGCCTATTTTAATACAATTCAAATAATAAAATTGTGCTTAGAGGAATTATTTCCACCGGACATTATGACCGGAGATATTTAAATATTCGGACTTCAACATATTTTGCCAGTCAAATACCGGTAATTACCGGCTAACGGAAACGCTGATACCCACATGTATGTACCATAAGGCGAGATTACTTGAGCACCAGTCATCTCCAGTATCGACAACCAAGGTCCCTACCCCGTGAGGACCCCAAATCCGGCGCCCCAGCGAGCCAGAGCATCATGCCTCTTTAACACTCCGACTCACCAAGACCTCGAATCAGAGGCCCCCACCAGTCCGAGACCGCGTCTTGTTTGCTTTTCTCATATTTTTATATTCAGAGTTAATGATATTGTTTACACTGTTCATTTTTTCTCATACGTATTTTTAAATAAACAATAATAAATAATAACAACAATGACAACAACAACATCATTGTTATACAACAGACAGGCCTCTTACGCGTCTGTTGTACAACTTCTTCCACTAGGGAAACCCACCTCAAAAAAATACACAACCGGGGATAGACATCCCAAGACCCCCGGCCCCCACCCCTCCCCCAACCAAACAGCAAAACCACCAATCGACACGGCCAGCGACAGCATGCGGATATATTCACATACCGCCACTAGCCGTATCAATCAACAGCCCCTCTGCTCAATCGAGAAAACAGCGGAGACCAAAGGTCCCGGAACATCCACCCCCGGCCGCGCTCCTCCAAGGTCAATCTCTCCAATGGAAGAAGCTGGGATATCTGATCTTGAAACATCTCAAAAGTGGGCGAAGAGTCATTTTTCCAAAACAGGAGAATACATTTCTTGGCAAAGTATGTTATGACAATCAGCAGTCTATATTTTTTTGGATCCATCTGGATTTCTGGTAATTCATTAAGTAAATAGGCACATGGGGACAAGTCAAATTCCGTTTCTAATACAGATTTTGTAAATAAATGAATACAATTCCAGAATCGTTTTAGTTTATCACAGTGCCAAAACATGTGTAGAAATGTTCCTTCGTTAGTTTTACATCTAGGACAGTTTATTGAATTATCTCTAGACATGTTATGCATTTTTATTGGAGTTAAATACAATTTATGGATACATTTAAAATTTGCTTCTTTGATTTTGTTACTTGTAAATGGAAAGTGTATTCTATCACAAATATTTAGCCATGTATTTTCTGCAAATTTCATGGTTAGGTCTGTCTCCCAGATCCTCAACAAAGGCAAAAAAGATGAGTGACATTCTTTGGAGAAGATGTCATAAAATTCACTAATTTTACCTTTAATTGTGGTCGATGACATTAGTATTTCTTCTATTTCATGTAATTCTAGTCTTAGTTTATTTTCTCTTCTCAGTATGTGTATAATGTTTCTCATTTGTAAATATTTAAAGAAATCAGTATTTGGGATGGCATATTCTGTTCTTAAATCCATAAATGATTTTAACTGCATATTTGTATGAAACAGGTCTTTGAATTGACTTATCCCCAACTGAGCCCATTTGAGTATATTAATTGATCTTAGATGTTTATCTAGATCAGGATTGTGATAGATAGGAGAGTATATGGAGGTACAATTGGTGATACCCAGTTTTTTTGAGCAGTCCTTCCAAGCACATAGTGTGTTAAAAACAGTGAAGCAATTACCTATGTTTCTTATCTTTTTAAATTGTTTTATAAATATGAGAGAGTCCAATGGTAACGGGTCAACAAATTTAGCTTCTAACTGAAACCACTGTGAGTCCCGTCTTCCCAACGACCATGACAGTACATTTCTTAATTGGGCTGACCAAAAATAATGTTGGAGGTTGGGGAGACCGAGACCTCCCATGGATTCTGGTTTCATAAGTGTCAATAACTTTATCCTAGGCATTTTGTTGCACCAAATACATTTTGAGATGGGTCTATTCATAGATTTGAAAAATTCTGTAGATAAGTAACATGGTAACATTTGAAAAAGGAAATTTAGTCTTGGAAGGACGTTCATTCTTATTACATTTATTCATCCCAGCAGAGATAATGGGAGCGTGGACCATTTACACAAATCAGTTTTTATCTTTTCTATAAGAGGACAATAGTTTTCCCTGTACAAGTTCTCTAGTTGCGGTGTAATGTTTATTCCCAAATATTTAAACCCTTCTGGAGACCAATTGAAAGGATATGTTTTATACATCGTTTCGGTTGGGGTTATATGCAGGAGACAAGCATTTGATTTATTAAAGTTTAACTTATATCCAGAGTATTTTCCAAATTGTTCTATTTCGTTATATAAGTGTGATAAGGACTGTTCTGGGTCTTTTATGTATAAAATAATGTCATCCGCGTATAAGGATATTTTATGTTCCTCCTTATTCATTTTCAGTCCTTTAATGTGAATATTGTCTCGTACACATGACGCCAGCAATTCAATCACCATCGCGAAGAGTGAACTCGACAGTGGGCATCCTTGTCTTGTCCCTCTCGTTAGTGTAAAAAAATCAGAGGAAGCTCCATTGGTAATGACAGCTGCTTTAGGATTTTTATAGATTACTTTAATCCAAGCGATAAAGTTTGGTCCCATATTAAGCTTGTCAAGTATAGAAAAAAGAAAGTTCCATTCAACCCTATCGAAGGCCTTCTCTGCGTCCAGTGATAGGAGCAGAGAAGGGCTCCGACTGGTGTCCAAATGGTTTATTACATTTAAAAGTCTCCTTATATTGTCAGCAGAATATCTCCCTTTTATGAAACCTGATTGGTCTGGATTAATCAATTTAGGCAAGATATCTTCTAGTCTTTTTGCTAATAATTTGGTTATAATCTTGTAATCGTGATCTAAAAGACTAATAGGTCTATATGATGAACAATTTAAAGGATCTTTGCCACTTTTGTGCAATACTGTGATATGTGCTAGGTTCATTGATTGAGGGAGTATTCTATTGTGACAGAAATTATACATCATTGCCATAAAAATGGGATGAAGTTCAGTCCAAAATTCTTTATAAAATTCAGCAGAAAAACCATCTGGTCCTGGGCTTTTATTTATGGGCATTAACTTAATTGTGGCCAGAACCTCTTCTTTTGTAAATGATGAGTTAAGGTATTGCTGGTCTAATTCAGACAATTTTGACAATTTCTTATTTTGTAAGTACTGGTCCAGTTGTTCTTGTGAATGAGAACTTTGAGATTTGTAAAGTGTATTGTAGAATTCAAAGAAAGCTTGATTAATCTCTTTAGGTTGATATGTTATATTATCATTGAGATTAATTGCTTTAATCGTTCTAAATGACTAAATGTAAATGTAAATGTAGATCGAACCTTACCCAGAAGAAACTCACATCATACCTTCTTCCCCCTAACAACAGGCCCGCCCCCTCTCCTCGTTACTATGTGACGCGCTGTCTTTGACCACAGCTATTTGACCCAGATCACTATAGCAACGGCAATATTGATATTATCCCCCCTCTGTGGTTACACCTCTATGTGACACCAGCGCTGCTGTAGACAATTACCTTGGCTGGTTATCTTTGGGCTTGAGAGCTCAGCTGATAACAGGCCCTCATCTGCAGTCCGACTGGAGACACACACTCTCTGACTGCCAGCTACTTTTAAGATCTATAGATCCGTCTGAGTAAATGCTGTCACCCACCGATATATATACATTATATTAGGGCTGACCCCTATTAATCGATTAGTCGACTAATCGGTCGAAAGGAGCCGTAGTCGACTGGCCAACCTCTTAGTCGAATATAATAATAAAAAATAATAATAAAAAAAAAATTAAACTTTAAAAAAATAAAATGTATCATTCTTTCCAAAAGAAAAGAGGCCTAGAAGCGTGGCTAACACTAATGACACGCATACCAGAGGCTAACTGCCTACGAAAACAGGCACAGAGGCACTGAAAGAGGATTTCACCCAATAATGAACACACTAGACAAATATCAAGATGTATCCATCAGTGGACCAATTGCATGCTTTTGCAGAGGACAAGAAGCCTTCAGTCGACTCCTTCAGACATTAAGCACCCCCCACAGCCCAAATGGAATGATACATTTTTTTATAAAAAATTTAAATAATTTTTTTTTAAATATTATATATATATATATATATATATATATATATATATATATATATATTTTTTTTTTTTAAGTCGACCAATAGTCGACTAACGTCAAATTTTGGCCAATCCTAGTCGACCATCCAAATCCTTAGTCGGGGACAGCCCTACATTATATACACATTGAAAAACATAGACATCCTTCATTCCTCCCTTTGATTTTTCAATCAACCTTCAGAATCAATTGGTTTTTCAATTAATTAGGCTGTTGTTTGGACGCATACCACATCACCTCTCGTGCACAAGAAATGAAGACGGCAAATGGTCAAACCTAGTGATCTTGCTGTTTGATGTCCGTTTACGCTTCCCTTCGTGCACAAAGGAAACCGCAACAGACCACCCAAACCAACAACATCCCACTACTCATAATAGATTAAGGCTCCTTTGTCTGCTCCCAATAATTCTATCTTGTCCTATCTTGTTGTCTTTACCCCCCCATTGCAATGTCCATCTTACAATGTGGTTTCCCCTATGGGAATTGTCTCTTTAGATAGAAAACCCTCCCTTCTTTGTGGTCCCGAGATAAACTCACCTCCCCCCTCCTCCCTGGATCCTGGTGGAGAAATGGTTTATCTGTCCCGAAAGGACTATATTAACATACTACCGGAAATTGTCATAATTTTCCCCCCTATATACCTTATATATATAATATATAATATATATATATATATATATATATATATATATATATATATATATATATATATATATATATATATTAGTGCTGTCAAACGATTAAAATATTTAACTCGATTAATCGCATGATTGTCCATAGTTAACTCGCGATTAATCGCAAATTAATCGCATTTTTTTTATTTTTTTACCTTAAACAGATCTTTTTCAAGTTCCAAGTTTTAATACTCTTATCAACATGCGAGTCAACAGATGCTTGCTTTGTGCAGCCATTTAACACAAAAGGATGACCCTCATGCATTGCAAATTTGCATCAAATTCAAAACAGAGTGATGCACAAAATAACTTAAAAGAAAATAATAATTTAAAACAATGAATAAAGTGTGCATGAAATAATAGGGGAAAGAAAACGTTAGGAACTTGTTACATTCACACACACAAGGGCTGATTAATCACACACCCCCCTCTCTCCCTCACACACACACTCTCCCAGCTCTTTTTCTCTTTTGCCCCTTCCTCATCTCTCTCACCCCCCTCTCTCTCTATATCTCACACACACACACACACACACACACGCACACACACACACACACACACACACACACACACACACACACACACACACACACACACACACACACACACACACACTTCAGAAACAAACATAGTATCAATGAGAGCATCAATAATACACCTGAGTGAAGTCTAGTAAAAAAATTTATTTATTTTCTATTTTTTTTTTAGTTAATCTTGAGTTAAAAAAATTAGTGGCATTAATAGAATCGGGAGTTAACGCGATATTAACGCGATATATTTGACAGCCTTAATATATATATATATATATATATATATATATATATATATATATATATATATATATATATATATTATATATAAATCCTCAATTAGGTTTCCAATATATCTCATACTCCTGTAAATGATTATCAATGAACACACAGGACTTCACGCTGTCGTCTTGTCTCTCTTGATTGACTCTGGAAGGAAGTCCCTGTTTGTTCATGATTCAACAATAAACCCGCCCATGATCTCTGTTTCAAACGCCTCGAAACAGCGTCTCCGCAGGTGGTTCCCCGGTGTCTGCCTCGTCCTTCTCGGAGCACTACCACCTGTGATTGCTGGACTCTGCCCCATTGGTCGTCTCCACTGCTCGCTGTCGACGGTCTCCCCCGCTCGCTATCGGTTGTCTCCGGACTCTGAAAGCAGAAAACCAAACCAGGAGTCCTCTGTACACAAACTTTCCCTTGTGTTTCCCCGGAAGCTCATTATACTATGGCCTTGGACTTGCAGCTCATTCCATACTGTCATTTCCGGTTCTCTATATTTTCCTGCAAGCCCCTCCCATGGCCACACCCTTTTAGGCTGTGTAGACGTTGTGAGTGTCATACAGCCCATGGCGCTATCGTTATCTATTAGTCTACCACCTTCTCAACACCCATATCTGTCCTACAGGGCGGTTCCCTGTTGTTTTCCGGTGTGACACGCAGCAGCTATGGTTCCCACTTCCGCGCCCCTACTGCTGACAAGGCAGGAGGAAGGATGAGAAAGGAGGGAACAGCTGTGGATTTCAGGCAAAGCCAAGTTTGCACAAATCCACGAAATTTGGCCAGAAAGAAATGTGCTCAACTAATAACAGATAATCTGGGTCATCCTCCAGTCCACACCTTCTCACTTATCTTAGCCAAAGATATTGAATAATCATCACCATCTGCATTCACTGAGCAGGGGAATCAGTTAGCGTAGTTTAATTTATGTGTGGAGTTTGCATGTTCTCCCCATGTTTGCTTTTACATTTGAAGAATATCCATTGATTCAGTGATCTTCATTTTGCCCCTCTTGTATCTCAGGGTCCAAAGGGAGATTCCCTCATAGGCCCTCCTGGCCCTCAGGGACCACCAGGCGCCCCAGGGATCGGCTACGACGGGCGTCAAGGAGTCCCTGGCCAACCTGGCCCACCCGGGCCCCCAGGGTCCCCATCGCTCCCAGGGGCCTACAGACCCAACCACCGTTAGTACAAGGGCTTTTCCTTCCTTTCATTGACCTTGATATTCTTGGTTTTACATTGGCTGTGTAATACAGTGCATGTGTTTGTGACGGGCACTGCGCAAAATGCAGCTCATCATTTTCATCAGTACCACCTCTTGCTTCCATATACAGCCGTCAGTGTGCCCGGACCTCCAGGCCCCGTCGGCCCCCAAGGAGTACCTGGTCACTCATCTGGGGTAGGTTGTCATCACTGTGTTAAAACAAACCTTTCATGGACTTTCACATTTCCAAGGTCCACTTTATTTTGCTTGACACAGAAGTATCCAAACCTCAGATATCTAAAAGAATACCGTGGTATTAGGAATTTTTTTCTGGTATTTTACTGATATTATATTTTAGTCTGGTATTTTACTGATATTATATTTTAGTCTGATATTTTACTGATATTATATTTTAGTCTGGTATTTTACTGATATTATATTTTAGTCTGGTATTTTACTGATATTATATTTTAGTCTGGTATTTTACTGATATTATATTTTAGTCTGATATTTTACTGATATTATATTTTAGTCTGATATTTTACTGATATTATATTTTAGTCTGATATGTTACTGATATTATATTTTAGTTTGATATTTTACTTCACCAGGAACATGGGGATGGAGCACACACCAAATTTCTAATTTGTTATTGACTACTCTGATTGGCTGCCCCACAGCCAAACGTGAACAAGGTTAACCTGTCACTACCACACTACAGAAGGTTAAGCTTTCACTACCACACTACAGAAGGTTAACCCTTTCACTACCACACTACAGAAAGTTAACCTTTCACTACCACACTATAGAAGGTTAACCTTTCACTACCACAACCGTCTGTAGTGGTAGTGAAAGTGTTAACCCTTTGTAGTGTGGTAGTGAAAGGGTTAAGATACAGTATATGAATCAATGGTTCATCCTTCACCGTTGAGATGTGCTGCTTCTTTAGTTGTCAGATATACATGTTCTTGATGAATGATGTATTTGTCTTCCCCAGGTGACAGTGCTGAGGTCATATGACATTATGGTTGCTACTGCCAGGCGCCAAGCAGAGGGCAGTCTTATTTACATATTGGACAAGTCAGATCTCTATCTTAGAGTCCGTGATGGACTGCGACAAATTGTGGTACGATCACCTGCACCCATGAAATGACCACTTCGGCTTTAAAAAATTATGTACACTTTGTTACATTTTATAGACACTTTTTTATTTTATAGTATTAATCTTTCTAAATGTGATTGTTGTTCTTCAGCTTGGAGAGTACAATCCCTTCTACAGAGATCTGGTAAGTTGGATTACTAGAAGTATTAATTAGTCTAAACTTATTGTGCAGCAATTTGTGTGATGAATGGCAAGTCCTTACTTTTGTTTATTTATAATTTATCTCTCTCACACACACACACACACACACACACACACACACACACACACACACACACACACACACACACACACACACACACACACTCACTCACTCACACACAACATGGATGCACTTTACAGATATGGCAAATGACACAGGTTTAAAAGAATCTCACTGAAGATTATAGAACAGGAGTTAATCAAAATGCATGTTAAAACTACAAAATAATGCAAACAAATAAATGACGATAAAAAAAATAAAGGCCAAAAATAAAAATAAACAGAGAAATAGTTTGAACTGTGAAACCTCTTGGAGAACCTTTTCAAGACATAATTTGCTTCAGAAATGCAAACTTTAGTTTTGGTCTGTTAAATTCCTATTGCCAAGCATTAGAGGTAGGTTTTCAGATAGAGCAGCAGGGTCATTGATGTAGACAAGGAACATTAGTGGTCCAGGAATGGATCCTTCGGACACTCTTATCTCTCTGGATAGACAACTATTTACACTCAGAAATTATTTGAATGAAATACTGTCTTTGAAATAAAAGTCATTAATTTTTTCTTCTTGTTATGTTCCACTTAAAGGACAACGAGGTGGCAGCAGTCGAGCCCCCTCCTGTCGTGCTTTACCCCCAGTCCCACGACCAGTCCAACAACAACGGAGCAGAGCACTACTCCCAAGGTGGTCCCGCCACGCGCCCCCTTGAGCCCCCGCCCCACCAACCTGTAGAGCCACCGAGGAGGGAACCCACCCGTCCAGACCCAAGATACCCCCCGCAATACGATCCCAGGTTCCCAGACCCGAGGTACCCCTCTCATACAGATGGACGGTACCATCCCTCACATCCCGTCACGCCCCAGCGGCGCCCCAGCCCACCTGTACCTGTCGGTCATGTGCACACGTCAGGACCAGGAGTGAGTATTACAGAATATTTGAAGCACAAGGCCTTGCTTTACAAGGTTTTGAGACCATTTCCTTATTTTACTTTGAACCACCTAGGACATGGTTATGGAAAGGTAATGAAGGGTTATGTTTGAAGGCACGTACAGAAAACGTTAGGTTATAACTATAACCAAGTTCTGTTAACACTAGTGAACGCTCAGCGTCTCATGCATAATCTCACTTCAGCGTATGCACACTGAATAAATTTCAAATGTACCTTTAAATGCCAGCATTCATCTGGCCACACCCCCATCCGCTCACCTACATAAGCAGGGATGGGCCACACACTCATCTCCTTCCCAACAAATTTCATCACAATGAAAAATCAAGGGCCTGCAGCAGCGTCTAGACGCTGAGCGTTCACTAGTGTTAACAGAACTTGGTTATAGTTATAACCTAACGTTCTGTGCCACACTAGCTCACGCTCAGCGTCTCATGCATAATAGGAGCTGAGCGGGAGCTAGAAGCTCGACAAATGTACCCTGCTGAGGCCCCCCACAACCATCAGACCAGGGAGGGCCGAGCCCCCCCGACCCACCCTAATGGAGGGCGCCCCCCCTATTGGTGGCTTCACGGGAGGGCGACGGACCCGACCGTGCGAAGAGGCACTCAAGCAACTCAACGCACAGGGTGAGCAGACCGTGGCTTGACCCCACGACTACACACACGCACAACCCGCATGCCACCCGGGAACGAACGGAGGAACAACCTCGTTACTGCCCCCAGAATCACGGGGTCAAGGGCAAACCCAACCCCGTGGCAAGGCCGTAGCAGCGGAGCGCGAAGGAAGACCCAGACCCACCAAAAGGACTGGACTCCCTGGAATGGGGGCCCGGAGAAGTCCATGATGCCAGCATCAAGACCCCACCGGGTGGGCACGTAGTGCCCCGCCCCCCACATCGCCAGCGTATTCGGACAAAGGCCCCTCAGTTACTGCACATGGTATTCCCAGGCGGTATCCCATCCAAGTACTAACCAGGCCAGAACCTGCTTAGCTTCCGAGATCGGACGAGATCGGGCGTGTTCAGGTTGGTATGGCCGTAAGCCGAGCGGGCCCTGTCCCCCCAATAGTACACCGCCTGGCACACTGACCCTGCAGAACAGGCAGTCAGCATGGCCGTAAGCACACAAAAAAGGTTAACCAACGGAAGCAGGCAGCGCACCGGGGAAAAACCAGGCAACAGGCTGTTAACCCTAGCCTGGAGACTGCGGACGAGACAGGCGCCAGAGGGGACAGCTGAACACAGCCGCCCCGGCGGAAGGGGCGTATGCTGGCGTTGTTGCATGACCAAGCCTCCATTTAAAAACCCCCACCCAGAGGGGTTGAGGCAGAGAAGGCTGACACGATTGGCAGACGTCATGAACGTGCAGGGGCACCCTCAACCGGTGAACCCGAGAGTTGACACTGCTCCAACACACCAGGGAATCAACCACCTTGGTGTTACCCAATGCGGTGGTTGTTCCTATAACCCCTCAAGAAAAAACTCCAAAACACACCTGCGGGTATACACCGGCTATACCGCAGTACAAGTGTCTCAGTTTTCAAAAAAGGGTTAACCCAGGCCTACGGGTCGACGAACATTACCTCGGACCGGGCCTGGCGATACGGGAAGCACAGGGTCACCAGAGGAGGTCAAAGACCACCCCAACAGGCCCCTCTTCGCCATGCGTGAGAGAGGAGCAAAAAAGAATGGAGAACCAGCCCCTAAGCACACCGTACTTGGTATTCCCAGGCGGTCTCCCAACCAAGTACTAACCAGGACCAACCTGTGTACAGTGGTGCAGTCGTAATATGTGGATAGAGCGCATCTTTGTGCGCGCGTACTGATCATCTAGTAACACGGCGTGTAACCGCGTGTGACCACGACTGCACCACTGCCTGTGTAGCGGCCGAGATCCGACGAGATCGAGCGTGTACAGAATGGCATGGCTGTAAGTCATTACGACAGTGCTGAGTAAAAACGTACCCAACCAGGGTCTCCATAGCGCTTAACCCTGTGACACCCGGACCGACCTGGCATTTTTCCCCCTGAAAAAAGCCCAAGTCCCTCAGGGTACCAGAACAGCAGATCTGCATCCCCGGCGGACAACGGGTTCAACTGATCCGGACCAGCGTGACCAGAACCAGTCCCGTGCCCTAACCACGCCGACATGCCTACTCCAGGAGAAGGGCAGATATGCGTGTCGATCTTAACATGAAAAGAAGGCGCCACCCAGACGTTCGGGCGAACCGCGCCTGGTGGCCCACCCCAAAGGCGTGAGACCCCTCTACATATGTTCAGATCCATTCCGTCATCATCCCCCAGACATGAACGAGAATCCGTCGAAAAACCAACCCAGGTCGTGGGATTTGGTCGTCGGAAGAGGAAAAACCCCCATCTCAGTTGCTTTATAAAAACGCTGTTTCAACCACAAGCAACCAAGGCGTGCCAGTCAGTCGCCTGTTTACAGCGAGCTAGCACTATACGTGCGTCGGGACACACCCCCATCAATGAACAGGCTATTTAGACCTGTCATTGAATCCCCAAGGCGCCCAGGGGAACGACAAGAGGGGTGTGACACTTCCTAACTCCAACACTTTTTGAATAGAAAAGAAGGAAGCATCAACAGTATGTATCCCAGTCTACACAGCCAGGGGTAAAAATTGTTCACATTTTTACATCCCACCACCCTCCCATAGGAAGGAGACGGGGATCCCCAGAGAGACTTCCCACGCGAGCTGTACAGATTGAAAAGAACATATTGCACCTTGAGCCATGTAAAAAATTGGTTTTAGGGCTCTCCGGGGAAGAGGCACTGAACCCATACACACTCAACAATCGAATTGAATCGAATACATATACAATAGAACAGGACACCTTCTAGAGGGTCCACTCACTTTGACAATCTGAGGAGGAAGGCTCTGTACTCTGATGGAGGCTCCCTCACATGGAAGAAGGAGTCCGAACTCACAGAAGGCCCGAATAGGCGCTTGGTGAGGAGGAGCCCTGACCACCCCCCTGAAACAGATCCATCACATGGACCTGAACAGCACACGGAAGTCCTACCAACAGAGACGCGCACGGTGACGTACTCTATGGTGGGGGAATTCCTGCGGTGCACACGCCCAATATACCAGGCCGTGGGACCAGGAAATTCCCCCCCCCCCCCCCCCCCCCCCCCCGTAACGTGCCGAACCGCCACGTGACGGGAACCTTGAAGGACAGGGGGTGTACCCCTGACCGACAGAAACAAGGGGAAGAGGAAAGGTTACCAGTTCACCCCTTTACGACCCCACACCCATGATACGATGTAATGACAAAAAGAGAATATGACACAGTCATAGTCAGCTCTATGAAGCGTTTGACAGCTCCACACAGCGCATGAGCTAACCTGCTATCTGATTTTTACTAAGGAAAAAACACAGAATAGAGAGGGCTCTAAGAGCCCCGGTCCAACATACACATGTGCTTCTGTGGCCAGTCCAACCCAGTTGTAGGTCACATGACACACACAACCCATCATCACCTACAAAAAATGGCAAAAACACTCAACAGAGGAACGCCGTTTTTCACAATGAGAGAATACATAATTCTCGATTAGTATCGGCCACAGGCCTTGCTAAGCACACACGACAGCGACCAAACCATCTTTTCTTTTAGGAAAATAAAGTTTCTCCAGCAGTTTTAGCACAACCTCAGCAATCAAGCTTAAGGGTTACATCGCATCCCTACCACACAAAAGACACAAATTAGTGCACAACATGTCTGATAGGAGGATGAAAAAGTCCCCAGGGAACCGGGGGGAAACACAATCCTCTTATTTTACCCTCAATACGGCCAGTTAAAACAGTAAAACCTGTTAATATGTGAACACACTGTTCATTGTCATCACAGGCTGAGAAAAGAACATTCTTTTACTCACTTGTCACCAAGCATAGCTTCATAGGTTAGTTACCTTAGTTGTGAGTACACGGTACATATAAACACCATGATGTTTCTCACACAACAACCAGATCATTTTCACATCTGTAACAACAACCCGATTTGCACGGAGAAGCTAACTGCCAGTGACAAAGACAGTTCACACATAACTCGCGTCGTATCCTAAATGCATTGCAGCAACACACGTTTGGGAAAACATCGTTATTCACAAAACATTTAGAAAAGTAAAACCAGAAGACGTGTTATAAGGTCTGGTCAAACCTTGTCCTACCCGGAACGTAGATCAGCGAAGTGCAGTCACAGACACCGTAGGAACACAGCCGCTCCTGTGTTGTTCGAACTGGGCAGCGTCGCCGCTCCAACCCGCACTACAGTCCTCTTTGTTGACGCAACCTTGCCGTCCTGGCTCAGGGCAGGGTCGACGAAACATCCCCTGTCAAGGATGACGTCGTAGTCAAGAGTGTAAAACATGTTAAAATCAAAGCACGTTCAACAGAATAGCATCAAGCTAACGGCCGCTCCAACCGTTCGGGCGCTACTGCCCCTGCTCGCGAGACGCCGAGCTAAAGGAGCACGCGACCAGAAGCGAGCTCACGGCGGCGCGCGAGAAGCTAAGCTACCCCGCGCCAGGCCATGGCCTATAGCAGCAAGCTAACGTTACCTAGTGATCACGACATGCTAGCGCCGCAGCTAACAGCTGACTGGCTAACAGTAGGCCCATCTAAGTAGGCCATGCAGCGATCCCAGCAGGCTAACGCAGCAGCTAACAGCTGACTGGCTAACCGTAAGCTAAGCAGCTATCACCTGAACATGTATACAATGACATAACACTCACCCAGACAGGCCGCCGTTCTGAACCTCTCCTCACTTTTTAAGAGAAAAGAGAAACAAGATGTCAACACTGCTTTACAACGGTGATTTTACCAACACCCGACGGAATCAGCACAATACCAAACTGGCCTGTGTAGCTGACTTGAACATGGATCTGCCGCTATCGCACATCCATGCACATATCTCCTCGTGAAGGAATACTCTCATTTGGATATGAAAGAAGGGGCTTAACACGGGACAGAGAGAAATCCACTCGTTCAGAAAACACAGGGATCACCAGTGTTAATGGTCGCGGCCCACTAGTTAAACTAAAATGGCTTCAGACCAAGGTCTCCTGTCGTCTAGGAGACTGAACAAAGGACCCTAGCCTGGGGCCGGTTTTCATAACATTGTCAATTAGTCCCCATAGCACTAACAGACAAGTGGAGCCTGCCAGCAAAACACTACTCACCCAACCTGGAACGCACCGCTTCTCACAACAGCGGCGCGCCACTACAGTCCCTGCACCGCCGGAGGGTTTCACTCCGTCCAGCCGCATCCAAGAAGACTGTAGCTGGGAGGTATGTAGCGGCGTGAACCCCCAATACGAAACCGGTGGAGTTTGTGGAATGATCACCATCTTCCAGACACTCCAGTACGAAGACAATATCGCCGTATTTTCTCGTTTTAAAATAGTGAGAGAGAAAATAACGATATGATGTCAACGTATTCTCCTTATTCTTCCTTTCCTTAGAGCAATATTTTTCTCCACGTCAAGTGGGCATATGAGCAACACGTTGCTTGTGATGAAATTTGCGAAGGAGATGAGTGTGTGGCCCATCCCTGCTTATGTAGGTGAGCGGATGGGGGTGTGGCCAGATGAATGCTGGCATTTAAAGGTACATTTGAAATTTATTCAGTGTGCATACGCTGAAGCGAGATTATGCATGAGACGCTGAGCGTGAGCTAGTGTGGCACAGAACGATAGGTTATGTAGATAACCTAGTTATATTAGTATAGGCTAAGCTCCCGCTCTGAGCCTTACGAGATACTCTATATCGCCTGTGATACCTAATGTATCTCCCACGAACAAAAACACATGCACCCCACCTGTATGGGGCCCCGCCCCTTATGGTGGCACCACCCATATAATCATGACTCTGGTCATGACACACCCTTCCTCGCCAAAAACCCGTCCCAGGAAAAGATCCCTCAAGAGGGAACTCAGGGCGCGCAGAGAGGGAGCTTAGCCTATACTAATATAACTAGGTTATCTACATAACCTATCGTTATATTTCGTATGGCATCGCTCCCGCTCTGAGCCTTACGAGATAATGGGGAAGAGCGGGTGCGAGACCCGACAGATGTACCCCCTGAGGACCCGTAAGCCCACATCAAGGGGTGCGGGGAGCCCTGTCACCCCATCCTTCCTAACGAAGGGGGGGCGCAGTCAACTCCACCTGAATGCGAACAAGAGGGAGCCAGAACCCCTTGAACACACCGTACAGGCGGAACCACGTGTGACTCAACACACTGCGGCCCATACCCATACACTCCCGCTACCCGACCAAAGGACGGGAAGCAGGAAAGGCCACAGACCCCAGAACCGCCTGGGAGACAGAACCCCCGGTCATGTCCATGAGGTAAAACCTTACAAAGGAGCCCGGGGAGGACCATGAAGCTGCAGCACAGATGTCCTCCACCGAGGCCCCACCCAGGAGAGCGGCAGAGGCAGCCACCCCACGAGTGGAGTGCGCCCTGACGCCCCCAGGGGGATCCTGCCCAGCCAGCGTGTAGCAGAGGGTAACACCCTCGCACAACCAATGGGACAGGCGCTGCTCCGACAGTGCCTTACCAGCACGAGCCCCACCGTAACAGACAAAAAGCTGGTCGGTAACCCTGAAATCCTGAGTACGGCTGAGGTAAATCCCCAAGCACGGACTGGACATGACAGGTGAAGGCCCGCATCTAACTCACCAGTGTGAGGAGGAGGACGAAACGCCTGAACCACAATATCCCGGGAGCGGAAAGAACTCCGGATATTCTCAGGCACGAAAGCAGGATTAGGTCGCAGAGTGACACCGCAATCGGTCCGAAAAGACAGGCACTCTGGACGTACCGAGAGAGCACAGAGCTCACCTACGCGTTTAGCGGAAGTGACAGCCAGAAGGAACGCGGTCCTGAAGGACAGCTGTCCCAACGGCGCCCGCTCGAGCGGCTCAAACGGGGCCAAGGACAACCGACCGAGGACCAATTGAAGATCCCAAGTCGGAGCCAAGGAGCGTTGCACCGGCTTAACGCCGTAAGCGCGACAGTGGAGGGAGCATGCGCATTCCAGATGGTAACACCATCAGGATCAAGAACCTGCACCCCTCAACGTACCCGTCCCAACAACTGACCTAACAGATGTATGGGGAAGAATCCCTGGCGGCACGGCATCGGTCCCAGACCTGCCTGGCCATGTCCAGACGCAATCCTCACCCGTCAGGATGAGGGCCGCCCCGCGACAGTACACCTGCACCCACATTCTCCCTGCCGGGGATGTGGGGAGCCCTTAGGCCGCGCAGATGGAGGACGCCCATAGCCAGCCGCCCGCCGCCTGGTGCAGACAGGGGGAGCGTACTCCTCCCTGTCTGTCGATACACGACACTGACGTCGTATCGTCCGTCCTGATCAACACCATTTGTGGACCAGAAGGACCGCTTTCAACACCAACACATTGAACGTAGCGCAGACCGGGCAGCATGGTTTGCCAGCTGCCCCCTACTGCGTTGGCCCGACGCATCACCAGCGAGGGAGGCGTCGGTGAAAACGCGACGTGAGACAGCGCCGTAACCGTCCTAGGACGGAACCTCCCGAGCGTGTTGACAACACGCTCCGAGATGGATGCCCATAGCCCTCCAACCGTTGACTGGGAAGAGGAATACTCTACATCCAGTCTACAGCAACCCCAGGCTGGTAGAGACCTGCCTGGTACGAGACCTGACGATCCACCTTGACCGCGAAGGACCAGAACGTCATCAGGGCAGAACACTCCGTAACCCTGGATGACGCAGAGGCCCCAGTGCGGCCTCCACGCACTTGGTGAAGATGCGGGGAGCCAGAGAAAACCGAACGGCAGCCTCTGGTACTCATACGCTAACCCTGCAAAGGAAGCGTAGGTAAGCCCTAGGATGGAAGATCGGGGATGCGCATACGCATCCTACAGGTCTATGGAGGAGAACCAGACCCCCACCTGACAGTGTTCAACAGGTAGGAGACGATCCAAAAAATGCTGAACCTTCCCATGGGACAGGTCCAGCCTGGGTCTTACACCCCTCCCTCCCGACTTCTCGGGCAGAGAACACCGGGAGGAGAACGCCACGACGATGGCTTGCTTCGTCCACAGAGATTGGATCTCGTCGACCAGAGCTGTCCCTGCTGGAGACCCCGACAACAGGGTCTGTACCAAACCTGAAAACGGGTGGGGTTGTGTAAACACAAGTCCCCGCCTCACCATTCTCTCCATCTACCTCGACATATGGTACTGCCGTAGTCATATGTGACGACACTCCCAACGCACCCGCCGTCACGTGGCGCAGGTCCGCCAGGAACTGTAGATAGTTGGCCCGGTCCCCCCCGCTGTGCGAAGACAACCCTGGAATCGTGCGAGGAGCGCGTTCCGTGTCGGAACACCTGACCCTGACACCACCCACGAGGCAATCGCACCCAAGGGGGAACCCCGACAGAAAAGGGCCTGTCTGATACGGGGGGCTTCCGATCAAAAAAGCCCCCCCACTGAACACCCCTCCAGAACATGCTGAAGGAGTTGTTCCGCAGCCGGACATGCAAGGTGTAAGGCCCCCATGGGTTCCTACACACCGTAGCCCTGCAGTGATATCACTACCACCCCAAACCATGTGAGCTGCGACCACTTGCCAATATTCCAGGAGTGGGAGCACCAACATGATACCTGGCCTGGCGAAGGCGAGGCCGGGGAAGCCCGCACTGTGTGCCTCAAAAGGTTTCGAGCCCCCCTGCTGACAACACTTAAGTTGACAGACGTAACACCAGGCTCAACCAACACAGTTCAAGGTGTGGGAGCCGCTTGACAGCACAACATTCTCACGGACAGACCCAGGCTCAGCCATCAACTGGGTGTCAGCCCCTGTCTCCATGAGAAGCGAAGAATAGGGCCGCATACGCTTCAATGAAGGTTCGCGGCCCGCAGCCAAAGGAGAATGCTCAGAGCCCCGCCTCTGGGGATACCAGAGAGAGGATTGAACGGGGAGCGGGCTGCTCGCGGCAAAATGACGACGGAGTGGTTTACCAACACCGAAATCACCCAAAATGGCCGATCCCTCGGCCGCCAAGACTGTCGGCCTCGCGATACCCTGTCGATTCTCCAACCAGGGCACCACTGGCGGGGGAAACATGGCCGCCTGTCGAGGGCCCCGTCATCGCCGCTGACGAGGCCGTGCTCTCTCTTCTTCTGGCTGCGCGGTGTGAGGCGGTGTAGGGCCTAGGACAATACCGCCCGCGCTCCAGCAGAAGACCAAAATCCCCTGCGGAGAGGGGAACCCTGAGCGGTTATAGCTTGCGGCTGGGTCAAAGCTAATAACGTCAACATCCTCGACGGAGTGGTTTACCAACACCGTGCGCGATGTGTCGACGTCGGCCGGCCCTCAAGGCCCCTCCACCAGACACCATCTCGCCAGGCCGACCCATGGTGTCGGCCGGGCGGGGCATTGTTTCAATATATCAAAAACAAAGGACTGACGTTAACATGGAGCACCAGTGGTGATTGCAAACAGCACCCTCCACTGTGGTGTGGACCATGAAAAGGTTAAATGAATAAAAAGAGCTAAACCACAAAAACTGTAGAATGAGCAAACCCATACACACAAAGTTTAAGGGGAGACGGACCAGACCCGTCTTCATTCAAAATATTCACAACAGAACACCAGCCCTAGTTTAGCCCATTTACCAAAAAAGGTAAACAAAGCCCCCCCCCCGCACTACTCCCCCAGTATACCGATTGACCGTCAGTATGAATGGTTTGAGAGGAGAGAAAGCTGTAGCAAGACAGACCTTCTCATAGCAGAGTGACAAAATGAAACAATAGCCCCCTACACAGGGCCGCCCCAGGAGATGGGGGGCCTCGCGTCTAAAAACGCACAGGGCCTCACATTTCTCCCAAGCGGCCCTGCCCTTATACTACTGCAGCCTAACGCCAGGCAATGTGGAACCCAAGACAACAATTGCCTGTGCACAGACACGCAACATGTTTACCATGTCGGCTGGACCCATAGCCCCACTACCCGACGCCAACCCAGATGGGAACACCGTTCAACAAACCCCGCCGGAACACAAGGTAATACCTGGCTAGAACCTAGCCACGACCTACCCCGTTGTCAACCCATTTACCCGAAAAAGGTAAATAGAACTCAAAACCCCACAACAGCTACCGACTGACCTTCATTGATGAACCGGGCAAGAGGCGGGAGAGTGACAACATCTCACGGCGGAGACATTAAAACAGCATAGCAATTAGCAGTAGTGATAGCATGCGGCAGTAGCGATAGCATGTTAGCATAGCTTTAGATGTTTTAGCAGCACGCCCAAGACAGCTTGGAAACCGTTCCCTGCAGAGAACGTTCACCAAACCATCTTGCCCCTGGCGCCAACACACAACAAGGTTGTGTTAACAACACAAACCAGCATTACTAACACTAATACCCATGCCTGAAGACACAGGGCCTACCTGAGTACAAGCTGGCCCGACAGCCAGCCTTGTACAGCTGAACCTCGATGTGCAGTCATCAAACGAGGAACATCACAGGCCCGTCGTGTCGCCGAAAACATGCGTCGAAGATGCCAGGGGCCAGCAACCTCCGGTAAGCTTCCAACATTATTAATCTTCCTTAATCTTTTACATTCCGCTAGCTCGCATGGTGCAAAGCATCCAGTGCGCTGGGACGAAAATAGAGGAAGGGTGTGTCATGACCAGAGTCATGATTATATGGGTGGTGCCACCATAAGGGGCGGGGCCCCATACAGGTGGGGTGCATGTGTTTTTGTTCGTGGGAGATACATTAGGTATCACAGGCGATATAGAGTATCTCGTAAGGCTCAGAGCGGGAGCGATGCCATACGAAATATAACAATTATTATCAAAATAGAATTGGCTACATTCACACGTATGCTCACATTTACTGTACAAAATCAATTACAAACTTGTCTCAAAGAGATAAAATGTATCTGCAGATTTGGTTTACTTAGTTTTACTATAACTAACTACTATAACTATATAAGATCACAGTGAGTCTCCTTTATTTCAGGAAATATTCATGAAGTGTTCAACTCAGTTAGCAGCAAGGAAATGTTCATACTGATTTCAACTTTCAGATGATAATTGAAACATCTAATGAAAAATCAAGTGTGTATGAGGCGTAAACCCATATTTATTTTGTATTTCCATTCATTAATCTTAGTTTGCACCAAGATATGAGATGCAAGTAAGACCTTAAGTCACTTGGATGATTTAGCAGAGTTTACCCTGCATGCTGTATACGGCAGACAGCTTAAAACAAATATCAGTGTAAAAGGTGTTGGACGGCTGTTTTCCTAACACAACTTGTATCATCTTGTGTCAGCTCCATCTCATTGCCCTGAACTCGCCTCAAGTTGGTAACATGCGAGGAATTCGCGGGGCAGACTTCCTGTGCTTCCAGCAAGCCCGTGCAGTGGGCCTGAGGGGCACCTTCAGAGCCTACCTGTCCTCCAAGCTCCAAGACCTCTACAGCATCGTCCGCAAGGCGGACAGGGACAGCCTCCCTATCCTGAACCTCAAGGTGAGTCAAGTTAGCTGCTGGTGGGGAACCTGCAACATGGACCTCAAGTTGTGAGCTCAGGAATTAGAGCAGTCGTTTGGTAATCGGAAGGTTACCGGTTCGATTCACGCTTCTCCCGGGCAACGTGTCGAAGTGTCCTTGAGCAAGACGCTTAACCCCAAATTGCTTCCGATGAGCAGGTCAGCACCTTGCATGGTTGCCTCCGCCGTCGGTGTGTCAATGTCTGAGTGAATGTGAGGAACAAAATTGTAAATATTTAAATTGCGTTGGATAAAAATGCTATATAAATGCACCATTTACCATTTTACTTTACCCCACCATCTTTACTTGATCCTTCAATCACGACAGTCGCTTCCCTCGGACAAACAACACGTTGGGATTGAAGGATCAAGAAAAGAGGGTGGGGCTTGAGATAGGTCAATTGCCAGATTCTACCTCTGTTGTAATTAAAACTTGTTCAGATACTAAGGTCTGCTGAATGATATATGAAGCTAAAATGTATTTCTTTTTTGCAGAAGAAAACGAGAGGTCAAAATGAGATTCATGGTACTGTATCTGGTTTGATGCATTATTTTCTTATCAGGACCAAGTGGTGTATAGTAGCTGGGAGTCTCTCTTCGGTGAGAGCGGAGGAAGAATGAGAGACAATGCACCAATCTACTCCTTCGATGGTAGAGATATCCTCAGGGACAGTGCATGGTGAGTTGTTGTTTTCCCCCCCGAGCATACATTTTCACACACACAAAAAAAACCTGAATGTATAGAAATGAGCTCATTAGTAGTATGTATTCACTCAGTTCACATGTACTCTGTACCTTGTGTCTCCTCAGGCCAGAGAAAATGGTCTGGCACGGCTCAAGCAACAAGGGCCACCGGCAGACGGACAACTACTGCGAGACATGGCGGGCGGGCGACCGCGCCGTGACCGGTCTGGCGTCCTCGCTGCAGGCCGGCCAGCTCTTACAACAAACCTCCAGTAGCTGTTCTAATTCCTTTATAGTTCTCTGCGTCGAGAACAGCTACATCACAAGCTCCAAAAGATAAACACTGTCCAATCTACACCCCTTTTTTGTTGTTCTAGTCAAACGCAATTCAACCGGCAACTGACCATTCCCTTTTTTATTTGACCCCCTGAACATCCGCTCTGAAAGCATTATAGCGTCCAACGAACTGGGTCTGTGGCTCCTGCGCCCCACAGTGACGCTTCCCGTGGTCTTCTCCTCCCTTCCATAAATGCCAAAGAGACGGGTCCAACAGAAAGGTGTTTGTTCCTTTTCTCCAGGGCATTGGCACATATTTTCTCCAAGGGGTTGAACAAGAGAAGAGAAAGCTAACTGCGTTTTCAAATTGTATCAATTTTTTAAGTCTGTATATGATAATGTATGATTTGTCGTTTGTGTTTTTTTGTTATTTTTTGTTGTATATCTTTGTTTTCTTTGATTTTATCCATGTTCTTACTTTTCAACTGTTATCAAATTTGGTATATTCATCCAGCTTTCTAATTTTTCTTTTTTTCTAGCAAATTCTTTATTATTTTCCACATTTGCTTCAATTTCATTTAAGAATTGTGGGTTATTATGGGGTACAACAAGCTTTTAAAGAATATTTTTAAATTTAAAGAAGAGAATAGATATTTATTTTTAAATGAAGTTATGTAAGAACTTTGGATTTGGATAAGTGAAAAGAAAAAAGGTAAAATGCCCTCATCCACATTGTAGGCAGCACAGAACGGTTTATACCTTTCAAAATAAATTTTGTAAATAAATGTTGTTTGATTACAGTTCCAGAAAGGTCTGTTTTATAGAATAAGTAACAACACTCTTATATGATGAACTGGTGCTATTGTATGTATCATGTTAAAATATGTAAATGATTACAAATATGATTTCCCTCCAGTTTTGTTTAGCCACAACACATACATTTTTGCAGTTACAGTGCCTTTGCACCACGTTTTTGGATATAGCCTCTTTAAATAATTCCAGATACTAGTTGCAAGATCCCGTGTAGCTGACATTGAGCCTTGTGATTTGAGTGAGGGGTATGTTTATCCTTTTGCCAGAAATGTTTCCTTATTATAATTGCCTATCAGCGGGTAGGCTAAATACATCAAACGTAGTACTAATCTGTGTTATAGTGACTGCTGACTGGTGTGTTTGGGAGGGAAACTGATGCATCTCATCCAGAAAATAACGAATTTCAGACACTAACTCGGCTCTAGTGCTACTGATGCTTTGACTGAACCTGTTGTTATCAAATTTTTTTTATATAACGATACGTGCTGCTGTACCATTTCTCCCAGGCACTGAATAAATGTTGATTTTTCATCCATGACATTGACATTGATGACATTTTGATGACGGTATTTTTGTATTTTCATAAATGTTTGTGTTACATTTATTTTTAGACCTTTTCAGTAGAATTGCATTGCTATATAGGGAACAGCTTGGACTCAGGTTTATTTCCTGTGGCAGTGTTTGCTAATTATCAATAGCTGACACTAAATCAAATGTAGAATGTTTATTTTTGTTATCAAGTTGAAAATATACTGTCCAGTATAGCCCCGCCCCTTAGTACAAAGCGACTTGTCTTATAGAAAGGCACTGTATAAATCTCCTATATTATTATTATCATTATTACAATATTGTTTCACATTTTATATTGTGGGATCAGAGGTCAGGTGACTGCCCAGCAGCAAACAGGGCCCAGCAGGCCAATATCAGCAACCCGGGATATATTTTACCCAAAGAGATTAAAGCTAGAGTGAGCACTCCCTATCTACACAACACAGCCAACGTGTTCCCACAGCTACATTAGAGGCTTACTTCACCTGTTTTCTATCAATTCTAGTTATTCGTCATTCGAGATACAGTGGTGGTTGGAAACAGACTTTTCTGCAATTACTGCCATTTAGTGGAAAGAGGGACGGGGGGGATCTGTAACTTCCTTACAGAAGAAATAGGAGCCTCTAGGTGGTGGTGTACACATGAGAACGAAGGTTATCCTTTAACCCTAATTATATGAGTAGATAGCGAGCGCTCTGCTCTATGGGAATCCCCTTTTAGCATAGGGCTACTTGTAAGAATTTAGGTACCAATGCACCTGCACCTGTCCAGCCACGCCCACTCTCGCCCATGCACTTAAGAGAGGGGTGTGACCATACTTCCGCTCTTCTCTAGCCTTGACCGTTATCCGGAAGATAATTAGGGGTCCTCAGTGATTGAGGAGCAGAGCGCTCGCTATCTACTCATATAACTAGGGTTATAGGATAACCTTCGTTATATTTCGTAGATAGCTCACGCTCTGCTCTATGGGACATAGGAGCGGAGCAGGGCCGAGAGCCCGACAAATGCACCCGCTGAGGTCCCCTACGAACACCGGGGAGGGTCCGGGCCCCCCCACCCCTCACTAGGGGGGGGAACAGGACACCGACTGTGCGAAAGAGGGGACAGCACCCAACAAACGCACAGGGTGAGCAGACGCGGAACAGAAGGGCCCGCTACTACCTGACCAAGCGCCCCGCATGCTACTAGGGAACGTACGTGAAAACAAAAGCCTGTGTTACTGCTTCCACACCTTGTGGGGTCGGGGTCGTTAAACCCCGACGCTGCCCACGAGGCGTCCCGAGGGGTCGGGACTCCAAAACCCAGACCCTGCGGGCGAAGCTGTAGCAGCGGGGCACGAAGGAGGTCCCAGCCCCAGGCCACTCAAGGCAGGGGCCAGGACCCCCAAAAGGGACCTGGTGAGGTCAATGAGGCTGTGGCATCGAGACCTCTCCAGGCATTCACTGGTGACACCACCCTCTACACCGCCAGCGTATCGGACAGAGCCTACAATAGGCGCACAGAAACGTTTGTGTAAAATATGCATGTAGTTAAATTTACTGGCGCGTTGCACTAAATACTACGGCACCCTGTTGCGTGTGACATTATCAAGAGAAGCCCGCTTTCAGTGCTTTGTGGGCGTCGTTACTGCGCTCACACACACAACAGAGGAGGAAGCGGACAGATCCGACCAGCATGGATTCTGCTCACAATGCCAAAGCTAAAATGTACATTACAGATGAACTGCAGAGAAAATTCCCAATTTACCGTCCCAGTCGAGACTAATTGGAAGCGGAGTACAACGCGTGCTAAGCTTGACCATATGTTTCTGTGTCTAATAAAGGTGGTGGCGATCTCAAAGCTCACATGGACACAGAAAAACATTACAAATAAAGCTGTGTGAGGCGAGAGTTTGATGGCAAAGTTGACCGAATTGATTGAAGTATGTGTTACAGGTACCAGGATATGGCACCTGATAGCAGATATATGTTTAACCTATGAAACAGGTTGTAGTTAATCATTTGACAAAGGAAGGTGCAGACACGATGTTATTGACTCTGGTTCCTCCCGGTTGTCTATTTCAACAACGTTTATTTATTCAACAGAATAATCAATCAATCATCATCATCATTGTATCATCATTGTATCATCATTGTATCACACATTCTACCCTTTTAGGATACCCTGGTTCACTTCAATAGCATTTTCCTTTTAAATGTAGTTATCCAGTATTATATACTGTACATTGTGATTACTTATGTCTTTATACATATTTGGCGTCTTAAATATAAGCATGTGAGAAGAGAAACATTATCCTGTTAACCTCTGTCTAGACATGTCTAGGCATGTTGGAAGGGACCATCGTATGTCTTTTAACCAACACTGTCATTGTCATTGTCTGTCAAACAATTCCTTAAATCACCAATAAGTGTTACCTTTATCATCAGTCACTTATCATCAGTCATATCCACTATTCTCTAGTATACCGAAATACCTCCACACCTCAGTGTTATCCATAGTTGTGTTCCGGTCTCAAGTTCTATTGAAACTCAAATGTGCACTGCAAGTACATTTATATTTATATATGTATCGGGCCGTTCTCAACCCTACTAGGAATTTGCTAAACCGTGACCATGGTATAACTCAAGGGAATAGATTTATATTTACATTTAACGGAGGGCGCAATAGAGAGAGAGAGAGAGCATGTGGTACAGCTCCGGTGTTTAGCTACCTTCTAGGTAGGGTAAGCTAAAGTAATTTCCCTCTAACCATCTTGTACACAATATACACATTTACTACACAGCAATTCAACCCAACACAGTATGTATTTCAAAACATAAACCTTTATAATCCCCTTGGAGATACTTAACTTCGACACGTTAGTGCTTAAATGGACAATTGTGTTCCAACACTATTTAAATGTACCAACGAAACGTGGCGCCATCAATAGACGGTCTGCTTCTCAACCACGTTACTTGTCGTCTTAAACTTCTTAAACTTGACTCAAACATCGACAATAGTTACTTAATTTGAACCCTCGACATTGCATGTATCCTTGTTAACCTTTATGTGTGTTTTGTAGTATATTACCCACCTATGAAACAGGTTGTAGTTAATCATTTGACAAAGGAAGGTGCAGACACGATGTTATTGACTCTGGTTCCTCCCGGTTGTGAGGCTGAGATCGCCTCGTGCGTTCCTAAGCACACAGTACGGTTCCCTGGAAGGCGAAGCCACTAAACACCAGTCCTATACCGCCACCTATTGACCAGATTATGTTAATGTCTCCCATTACATATAAATGACTGTTCTAACTTGTTTCTGATGGAGGTAATCCTGTATCAATATGTTCACACTGTTTTGACACATAATCTAAAGATATTAACATGATACCACTTCTAGTGGGCATCACACACTCCCTGACCTTAAAAAAATGGCTCCTGACATTTCCGAAAATCACTAAATACACCCATCCAATATCACCCTCAGGCGTGAACCCCTAACAAACTCCCCATGGGTGGACCGTGGGTGACGGCTGGACGATAAGCATACTGGCCATGTTGTGGAAGGCTGTAAAAAATTGAATGCAACCATGGCATTACGAAGGGTATCAATTGATGTGGTAGTGGACTGTGGTGTGGTGCGGGCACCATCGGTGGCCACTGTACTACTGAATTCACGGTCACCTTGTTCTGCACTGACGGTTCACCTAGCATATCATACGTGAGACATTGTTTAGGCCTTCTGTCACGGGCAGACCTCCTAACCTCTGACTGGACTTGTTCTACCGGCGAGAGTGGAGGGGTTCGGAGATTGAGCTGGGCTACGGGGGAGTGAGCTTGGGGTTGGGGTTGGGCTATTGGAGAGTGAGCTTGGGAGTGGGGTTGGGGTATTGGAGAGTGAGCTTGGGGATGGGGTTGGGGTATTGGAGAGCTCGGGGGGTCTCCCTTTCTTCTTCTTCCCCTGATTCACTAACATCTCCCTCCGGTCTGGCCAAGACAGGCAAATTTCCATCCGTGTTTCCTCCCCTGTCGTCTTCACTCTCAGGGCGCAGGCCTGGCATGACTTCAGGTCGTCGTTCACGGTGTCCAAGTGATCTTTCCTCTGTCCTTTCAACAGGTATCCTTAGCCAGTATCCTCTGTCACTGTCATCATCCGAATCACTGTCATTGCTGTCCCTTGTCTCTACTTGTCTTTGTGTGTCTGACATTCTTCCTTGTCTTGGTCTGTCATTCGTTTTCTTCGCAGGGACAGTTCTTGCTGGTGGTGGAGTAATTTCCACGGGCAAATCATTTACCAGCAGTAAGAGATTTCGGTGTAGTGTTCTGGTCTTTTTCTGGTCTCCATGTTCAGGGCAGACAATGTATACTGGACTCTCAGCGAGCTGGCTTTTGACCACGTAGATCGCCTTCTCCCAGTACGATCTCAACTTGCCTGGTCCTCCACGCTGATTGAGGTTTCTCACCAGAACTCTGTCTCCTGACTGCAGTACTACTCCTTTTGTTTTCTTGTCATAAGTTACTTTTCCTCTTGCACTGGACTTTTTGCTATGTTCGCAAGCAATCCGATAGGCTTCAGACATCTTCTCAGCCCATTGCTCCGCGTATCCTCTGGGTGAGTACGGTTCCTCTTTCTTCGCTAACCCAAACAACAGGTCAACGGGGAGGTGTGGATGACGACCGTAGAGGAGGAAAAAGGGTGAGTAACGCGTTGGTTCATGTTTGGTACAGTTGTACGCGTGTAACACATGCGGGAGGTGGTCCTTCCACCGCAATTTCTCATTTTCAGTCAATGTCCTCAACATCTGTAGTATGGTCCGATTGAGCCGCTCCGCTGGGTTGCTCTGTGGATGGTAGGGTGATGTTCTAGAGTGGCCGACCCCAGACAGCCGTTGCAGTGCTTGGAACAGTTTATTCTCAAATTCTCGACCCTGGTCGTGATGTAATTTCGAGGGATAACCGAATTTGGGTATAAAGTCATTAAAGATATGCTCTGCAGCTGTTTTCCCACTCTTGTTCTTGGTGGGGTATGCCTGGGCGAACCTAGTGAAATGGTCGATCACCACTAGGATATATTCATACCCTCCACGACTGGTTTCCAGATGTAGATAGTCGATACACACAAGTTCTAATGGGAAGTTGGAGGTAATGCTGCCCATGGGAGCTCGGACATGGGTGACCGGCTTCTTAGACTTGATACAAGGACATCTTCGGGTCACATATTCTTCAATCTCTCTGGACATGAAAGGCCAGTAGAATCTTTCTCTTGCGAGGTGGATCACTCTTTCTGTTCCAACATGACCCATCTCATTATGTAGATGTTTCAGGGCAAGTGTTCTATACTTTACAGGGAGGACCAACTGTTGGTATTGATTGGTCTTTCTGTAAAGGAGATCATTTTCAATATGTAATCTGCTCCATTCATGAAGTAGCTTTCGGGTTGCTGCGCTTACGGTTCTTCGTACGTCGTCTGACAATTTCGTGTTCGGCTCTTTCAACTCCCTGATCGTGTTGATGGCTTGGTCCTCTTTTTGGGCCTTCACCAGTTCATCGTGACTGATTGTTTGTAGGTGTGGGTGAGACTGCTGGTTTGAGTCTGGGGACGTGATGTTGAGCGCCGCAACCCATGCCATGTCTTTCCTTTCAGCTGCTTGGCTTCCTTCCCACGTTGCTCGTACTGCTTCATTAGAGAGCTCTTCTGTGCAGGTCCTTTCATATCTCTCCATATCCAGGGGAAGGCGGGAAAGTGTGTCTGCATCTATGTTGGACTTTCCGGGTCTGTATTTGATGTCAAACCGGAAGTCTGCCAGTTCTCCAACCCACCGATGACCGACTGCATTGAGCTTGGCAGTACTCATTACATAGGTCAACGGGTTGTTGTCGGTGTAGATAGTAAAGTGTGGGGCATAATACAGATAGTCACGGAATTTCACACACACAGCCCATTTCAATGCAAGGAACTCCAGTTTCCCACTGTGCATATGGTAATTTCGTTCGGCTGGTGACAATGTTCTTGACTCGTACCCGATGACTCTCAGTTTTCCATCTTGATGTTGTCAGCGAGTATGCTGATACCGTTGTAAGCTACATAACAACAGTGGCAGACGGCATTGTCCCCACAAAGACGGCGCGGGTTTTCCCAAACCAGAAACCTTGGGTGGACAGCACTATAAGAACAGCCCTAAACTCACGCACCACGGCTTATAACCTGGGCAGAGAGTCAGGAAATATGGAAGAATACAAGGCTTCAGTCTACACTCTGCGCAAGGCTGTTAAACTTGCTAAGAGGACATATGCTGAGAAACTGGAGACACAAATGGCACAAAACGACACAAGAGGCTTGTGGAGGGGACTGAAGACAATAACTGACTACAAAGTCAGCGCCCCCGCAATGGGGAGCGACGACGCCTCTCTAGCGGACAAACTCAACTCCTTCTACGCTCGGTTCGGTGTAGACAGTGTCGCCACTAGCCCTCTGGCTAGTGACGTCACTGGCGCACCGGCTGTTGTGGAGGGGGGGGGGCAACCGCGGGGGGGCGGGGGCGCTCTCTCGTTGTCGGAACACAGTGTGAGAAGAGCATTTATGCAGGTGAACACCAGGAAGGCTGCAGGCCCAGATGGTATAACAGGACGCATACTTAAGTCCTGTGCAAACCAGCTTGCCCCGGTGTTCACCGCCATATTTAATCAATCCCTGGCGGAGTCAGTAGTCCCTGCCTGCTTCAAGATGTCTACCATCATCCCTGTACCGAAGAAACCCTCCCCAACATGTCCAAATGATTACAGACCGGTGGCACTCACCTCTGTGGTCATGAAATGTTTCGAGAGGCTGGTCAAGGACCACATTTGTGCCTCTCTCCCCAGTGATATGGACCCTATGCAATTTGCATACAGGACAAACAGGTCCACTGATGACGCGGTCTCCCAGGTACTGCACAGCACTCTCTCCCACCTTGACCGTCAGAAGGGGGGCTATGTGAGACTGTTGTTCATTGACTACAGCTCAGCGTTCAACACCATAGTCCCCACCAGACTGGTGGACAAGCTGATCGAGCTAGGCCTGAGCTCCGCCCTGAGCGCCTGGGTACTGGACTTTCTGAGTGAAAGACCCCAGGCGGTCAGGGTGGGGGGTCAGACCTCCAACACCATCACCCTGAGCATCGGGTCCCCCCAGGGCTGTGTTCTGAGCCCCCTGCTGTACTCACTCTACACACACGACTGTGTGGCCAAGTTCAGCTCCAACTCCATTGTGAAGTTCGCCGACGACACGGTGGTGGTGGGGCTGATCTCGGACAACGACGAGAAGGCCTACCGGGAGGAGGTTGAGGTACTGGAACGTTGGTGCCAGGACAACAGCCTGCTCCTGAACATTGGTAAAACCAAGGAGCTGATCGTGGATTATAGGAGAGGACAGCGGGAGACACACACACCACTGAGGATTAACGGGGCTACCGTGGACAGGGTGAGCAGCTTCAAGTACCTGGGGGTCCACATCTCAGAGGACCTGACATGGTCAACACACATAGGCACAGTAGTAAAGAAAGCGAAGCAGCGCCTCTACCACCTGAGACAGTTAAGGAAGTTCAGAGTATCGGGGAAGATACTTCAGTCCTTCTACTCAGGAGCTGTAGAGAGCATCTTGACCGGAAACATCACTGCCTGGTATGGGAACAGCACGGCACAGGACAAGAAGGCCCTACAGAGTGTGGTGCGCTCAGCCGAGCGTACCACGGGTATTGCGCTACCTCCCCTGCAGGCTCTATACAACAAGAGGTGCAAATCCAGAGCCTGCAGGATAATGAAAGACCCCCACCACCCCAATAACAGCCTGTTCCAGCTGCTGAGGTCAGGCAGACGCCTGCGAATTCTAGAGACTAAGACGGAGAGGCTTAGGCTAAGCTTCTTCCCCCAGGCCATCAGAGCCTTGAACAATGAACATCGAGAGACACAGAAACTGAACTATCCACACACAAGTACATACACGACACGCACGCTGAGCACGCTCACACACTAGCAGCCACTTTAACACTCATGCCGCACACACGCACACTTATGGCCAGAGGAAAGGCCACTTAAAATAGTATAACATCAGGAACAGTGTATTGCACTACTAAAGCTAACTAGCATGTCCTATATGCTCTGTAAATACTAATGTACAGATACCGAGATGGCACACCATGTACCTGTTTATTGCACTGTTTTATTGGATTCTATTAATATGTTGTACCACTGTATTTTATTGGATTCTATTATATGTTGTACCACTGTATTGCACATCGTCGCGGGCAAGACCAGCCGCATTTCATTGTATACCTGTATGCCGTGACAATTAAAACTCTTGAATCTTGAATCTTGAATCTACAGAACAGCTCCCAGGCCTTGGTCGGAGGCATCCGTGTGCAACCTGAAGGGTAGGTTGAAATCAGGATATGCCAAGACAGGGGGGTTTGTGAGAAGGTCAATCAGTTGTTCAAGTGCTCTCTGCTGTTCCGTGGTCCACTCTATGGGCTCTCTGGAGGGCAACTGGGGGCGTTTGATGTTCTTACTCCGCGCTGGGGCTGGGGTCTTTCCTGGCTTGATTTGGAGTAGCTCGTAGATGGGTCTGGCAATTCGGGAAAAATCCTGAATGTATGAACGGAAATATCCCAGGAATCCTGTTATTTTCCTCACTTCGCCGACAGTTCTGGGTGTCTTACTTGACAGGGCTTTCACGGCTTCAATGTCTCGTGGGTCTATCTTGACCCCTTCTGCTGACACAAGGCGACCCACGTATCTGACTTCTTGCTTGAAGAGGTCACACTTCTCAGGTCTCAATTTCACTCTGTGACGTTGAAGGGCTTGGAGAACCTTGCGGAGGGTCTCTACATGTTCTTCAAATGTCTTTGCGTAACAGAGTACGTCGTCTAGATACGGGATACAGCATTCGTCCCTGAGGGGACCTAGCATCTCCTCCATGCTCCGTTGGAACGTTGCAGGGGCATTCGAGAGTCCAAATGGGATGCGCACCCACTCGTAAAGACCCCATGGAGTGATGAAGGCGGTGAAGGGTCGTGAACCCTCGGCGACGAAGCCCTGGTGGTAGGCTTTCCCTTGGTCTAGGATACTAAACCAGGTATAGCCTCCAAGCGTGTCAGTCAGGTCTTGTATTCTAGGTAGTGGATGACGATCGGGCACAGTCTTTTTGTTCAGGAGGCGGTAGTCGATACATAGCCGTAGGCTGCCGTCCTTCTTTCTGACGCAGACTACTGGGGCAGAATATGGAGACTTTGACTTGACTATCCAACCTTTCATTAACAGTTCCTGTATGTACTCTTTTACTTCTTTAAACAGTGGCTTTGGTACTGATGAGTACGTCTTCTGGACCGGGACAGTATCATGGAGAGCGATTGTCATCTGTAGGCTCGGGATGCACCCAATGTCACCACTGTCTTGTGCAAAGGACCCAGCCTCTTCACAAAGCATCCGGTTGACTATTGTCTGTTGTTCGTCGTCGAGGTGACTGAGATCGACGGGGGGTTTGAACAGGATGGAGCTGGGCACAGCCGACGTTGTAGCAGCACGGTTGGGGGGTACCGTAGGCTGGGAGATTTCAGGTGAGTAGGTTGGGATGGGGGTTTGCCGTGGGGAGTCTGTCGTGATGACTTTCCCAACACAATGGATGCTGCCCAGAGCTGTCTTCCTGGAGAGAGTGACGTTATGCCTTGTGTTGTTTCCCACAGGCACGGTGAGATACGGCTTCCTGGGGTTTTGCGCTTGCAGCAGGCCTTCTCCAACATCCAGTTCTGCCAGCGCTAAACTGCTGTCATCTGGTTCGAACAGGAAGGTGGGGTCAGACAGGTCCACGTGGGGGGGGATTTGGCACTTGACCCAGGCCACTTGACCGGCGGGGATGACAGTGGCTTGTTTACCTGTTCGTAGGCGACCAACCTGGACAGGGGGTCTGTCAGTCTGGATATAACTCACCAGGAGTTCTGCCTTCTCGGCTTGTATCACCATGGCGTTACAGAGCAGGCTGGTGAGAGTTGGGATCAGTCTTCCAGGTTGTTCCTGTATCATCACTTCCAGCACATTAAAACCCAGTAGGGGTCTCTCAAGGACAAGGCTGCTTACAAGGAAAGGCACAGTGATTGACAGGTTAGGATCTTCATTCCCCTTTAAGTTCACTGTAAGGGCCACCCAACCATCAAATGGGAGGACCTCACCGTTTACCGCGTAGACTTTCAACTCCTCTTCTTCTTCGATGATTTCGCTAAGGGGTCTGACTGGCATGTCAGGTAAGTATCTATTCTTCCAAGTTCTGTCAATCATGCTTACTTGGGCCTCTGTATCAAGCAGGGCTTGGACTGCTAAACCGTTTAGGTTACAATGGGTGAGAGCTCTTCTCCCTACGAGCTTGGCGAGGCATTCACTCTTAGTGTTTGGTAAATTAGGGGGGTCTGTGTGCTTCTGTATCTGGTTTACCGTCTTGGTTCCTGTTCTAGGTGCAGTCTTCTCCTCTCTTACTCTTTCCTTCTCAGGCTCACTAGTACGACGGTTGTCAGTTTGGGACAGTAAAGGGGAACCGGTCAATGGTTGTCCTCTTGCAGTGACCGGCCTCAGTTTCCCTGACGTGGTGGTCTCTTTTGGCAGCCTAACGCTCTATGGCCTTCTTCGCCACAATGGAAACAGTGAGGGCAATTAGGTAAATTCTGTGCTACACATTTGCTACAGCCATATGGCCTGTCCCTCTGCCTATTTATCCTCCCTGTTCTGACCTGGGGCTGTTGTTGCAGGAGATCCACTAGATTGGTAAGTTTCTCTACTTTCTCTGTTAACTGCTGGATCGGGTCTAGTTTAAGTTTCTTTCCTGTATTTTCTTCCCTAGTGGGGGGGGGGGACACTGTGCTCCCTTCACCTCAGCACCTGCACTATGTACATGGGGGGGTCTATTGCGATTGGTAGGCCCTAACCGTCTTTCACTCTCATCGCTCATGACCTTTTTCATCTGTCTGAGAATGGCCTCATCAGGTACTCTGTCTTCAAGTAAGGGTTTGAGTTCCCTACGAATGTCATCATGTTTGTGTCCTAAACCTTGATATACAGTGTGGAGAAAGACATCCTGAACGGTTCGTTCGTTGTACTTAACGTCAGTAGCAGCATATTTTGATGCTAGTAAAATCTTCTGCTTGAGTCCTATGACTCTATACAAAAACTGCTGTGGTGTTTCACTATCCTTTTGCTTTGTACACATGAGTTCTTGAAACAACTCGGTATTACTTTGTTCACCGAGGTGAGAATGGAGAAAACCCTTCAGCTCATCGATAGTCAAATCGTCTTTTACCATATACATATCCTTAAAGCTGCCAGCTTTGATCACTCTCAAGACTGCTCTAACAACCTCTGCATCGCTGAATTGCTCCTTCAGACCTTCGTCGATCTGTTTGCAGACACTGTTGTAACTAATGTCTGATCCCTGGTCTCCTATCTGACCTCCCTGGAGCTTAAACTCCCTGCGGTGAAGGTATGACAGTTCTCTTAAAGATATTAGTTTATCTGGCGACACACCAGGGGTTTCCTGTTTACTTTCGGTGTCTGGTACACTCTTATTCAATGGCACAGCCTGAGCTGTGGGTGGTAGTACACTGGGCAGGCACTGTAAAACCTGGTTGCTTACTTTTGGAGTGGGCACACCCTCAATGGTTTCACTTACATCATAAAAGACGCTAACGGGGTCGACTGGTACTGCATCACTTTGACTGGTGGACCGTAGGCCCTCGGTTTTACCCTCTTCTAGACCCACCACCTCACTCTGCATAAGTCCATCAGTCACATCTTTTATCTGTAATAAATAAGACAACCCTGTATCCTCTAACTCCAGTAAAACCTTACTGTACAGGTAGTCGTTGATAAAGTTGAAGCACCCCTCCACGTCGTCTACGGTAAGGTGGGTTCGGTCAGACGTCTCCAGTCCTGGTATCAGTTCCAATGCCTCGGCAATGCGAAACAGTTCATCCGCAGGTAGAGTGAGCAGGCTCTTCTTGATGTCCCACACCAAGCTTTTCCTCTCGCTGTCTCCCATGGCTGCTTCCCGATTCCTCGCACTTGGCTCTCAGTCCAGGATCACTGTGACGACTTTCCGTGGTGGGTGGATCTCCTCTACACGACACCGGTCTTCCTTCTCGTCAGGTAGAGTAGTGGACGCAGCTCTCGTTGTCGTCTGGCATCAGATGAGGCACTTCACTGCTGTCGATACTGCGCAGATCAATCCCTCATTCGACGACCTTTACACCGGGCGTTGGTTCCTGGTTCATCGGGTCGCGGTTGGTCCAGGTGTCAAGATCTCTGGATCAGCTCCCATCCAGCAGGTGGCGCTGATCCCGGACGAGCCCCCAATAAACTGTTACAGGTACCAGGATATGGCACCTGATAGCAGATATATGTTTAACCTATGAAACAGGTTGTAGTTAATCATTTGACAAAGGAAGGTGCAGACACAATGTTATTGACTCTGGTTCCTCCCGGTTGTCTATTTCAACAACGTTTATTTATTCAACAGAATAATCAATCAATCATCATCATCATTGTATCATCATTGTATCATCATTGTATCATTGTATCACACATTCTACCCTTTTAGGATACCCTGGTTCACTTCAATAGCATTTTCCTTTTAAATGTAGTTATCCAGTATTATATACTGTACATTGTGATTACTTATGTCTTTATACATATTTGGCGTCTTAAATATAAGCACGTGAGAAGAGAAACATTATCCTGTTAACCTCTGTCTAGACATGTCTTGGCATGTTGGAAGGGACCATCGTATGTCTTTTAACCAACACTGTCATTCTCATTGTCTGTCAAACAATTCCTTAAATCACCAATAAGTGTTACCTTTATCATCAGTCACTTATCATCAGTCATATCCACTATTCTCTAGTATACCGAAATACCTCCACACCTCAGTGTTATCCATAGTTGTGTTCCGGTCTCAAGTTCTATTGAAACTCAAATGTGCACTGCAAGTACATTTATATTTATATATGTATCGGGCCGTTCTCAACCCTACTAGGAATTTGCTAAACCGTGACCATGGTATAACTCAAGGGAATAGATTTATATTTACATTTAACGGAGGGCGCAATAGAGAGAGAGAGAGAGAGAGAGAGAGAGAGAGAGAGAGAGCATGTGGTACAGCTCCGGTGTTTAGCTACCTTCTAGGTAGGGTAAGCTAAAGTAATTTCCCTCTAACCATCTTGTACACAATATACACATTTACTACACAGCAATTCAACCCAACACAGTATGTATTTCAAAACATAAACCTTTATAATCCCCTTGGAGATACTTAACTTCGACACGTTAGTGCTTAAATGGACAATTGTGTTCCAACACTATTTAAATGTACCAACGAAACGTGGCGCCATCAATAGACGGTCTGCTTCTCAACCACGTTACTTGTCGTCTTAAACTTCTTAAACTTGACTCAAACATCGACAATAGTTACTTAATTTGAACCCTCGACATTGCATGTATCCTTGTTAACCTTTATGTGTGTTTTGTAGTATATTACCCACCTATGAAACAGGTTGTAGTTAATCATTTGACAAAGGAAGGTGCAGACACGATGTTATTGACTCTGGTTCCTCCCGGTTGTGAGGCTGAGATCGCCTCGTGCGTTCCTAAGCACACAGTACGGTTCCCTGGAAGGCGAAGCCACTAAACACCAGTCCTATACCGCCACCTATTGACCAGATTATGTTAATGTCTCCCATTACATATAAATGACTGTTCTAACTTGTTTCTGATGGAGGTAATCCTGTATCAATATGTTCACACTGTTTTGACACATAATCTAAAGATATTAACATGATACCACTTCTAGTGGGCATCACATATGCAGCTATACAGAGAGAGAAAGAAAATAATTTTAAACTATTTTGATGCCTCAAAATTATGTTTTGGTTTGATAAGATGCTTATGAATGATACAATCATTCTAAGGATTATGTGTGTAATAAATTAGTTTTGTACACTAATTGCAAGTTATGCAAATGTAAACAAATCCGAAACTGCATAGTGCACTTTTAAATTAGTATCTTTGTGAGGTTACTGTTTTATAATTTACATTACATTGAAAAGATACAAAGATATATTTTTTTCTAATACAGAAGAGGTATTATTTAGAACATTACTTCATATTTGTCTTGTTATGTATTTTGTCCAGTAAGACTTGAAAATATACAGTATAGCGGCTGGGTGGCGCAGCGGACATTGCGCTCGTCACCAACGCAAGAGACACCGGGTTCGACTCCGGCTTGGGCCAGCCGTCATACTAACTCAATTGGCAGAGTTAGCGGGTGGAAGTTAATGGGTGGTAATCTGGACGTTGTGGACAGCGACTCCTACAGGTCGGTTGGGGACACCTGCACAGCAGAGACAGGAAATGGCGGGGGTATTGTGAGCCTCCCACACGTTACACCTCGCCAATGAGAGTCCGCGCTGGCAGGTGAAAAGATGTGACAGGCTGCCTCCTCGTGTATCGGAGGGGACACGTGATGCAAGGCTTCTATCCTCCCTACAACAGGCCAGTGGGGGGCATATGCAAGCAACATTCAAGACAGGGGAGGGGAGAATTCGCACAGTGGAATTCGGATGGGAGAAAAATAGAAAAAGTGGATAAGAAAATAATCCGCCGCTTATCAACCAACTGGTTAATCGGAAGGTGACGTATGTTGCTCAGTAGTTGCTGATGTCTGCTCAGGAGGTTTGAGTGTTTGCTCAGACCGATGGCCATTTTGGCCCTTTTAGTTTTTGTTTTTGAGGACTGCATACTTTTTTTGCAAACCAAAACAACATACTTTATACTTATAGCTAGGGCCGCCTGGGAGAAATGCGAGGCCCTGTGCAAGATTTAAACGCGAGCCGCCCCCCCCCCCCCCCCCCCCCCCCCCCCAAATGTAAAAAAAAAATATATATATATATATATATATTTTTTTTTTTTTTTTTTTTTTCATACAGTCAACACATTCGTAAATAATAGCGCTGCCCGAGGCTGGGCATGATACAGTCAACATATAGCAAGAGAGAGAGCGAGAGAGAGCTCCCGTTCTACAGTCAATATACAGTGTACAGAGAGAGAGACACATTGGAAAGAAATTGAAATGCTATTTGGCCCTAAACAGAGAGTACACAGTGGCAGAATACCTGAGCACTGTGACTGAAAATCCTTGACTAGGTACAGACTCAGCGAGCACAGCCTAGCCATCGAGAAAGGCCGCCATAGGCAGACTGTGTGTGTTAGAAAGAGAGAGAGAGAGAGAGAGAGAGCATGTGTGTTAGAGAGAGAGCATGTATGAGAGAGATAAGCAAAGATGACCCCCTAAAGGATATTCAACTTTTAATGAAAGAACAAAACAGAAGGAAAAGATAACTTCACAAAGGCAACATGAATATACATAGATCCAAAAGGACAAAGATCAACACTTAAATCCAAAGAGAAGAGGGTCTATACCAGAGAAAACAAAGCAGCAAGGAGCCAATGGCCGACAGCTAAAGGCTAGCCAGGTAGGCTACTGACACCAGGCCACACACAGCTTTGGCCAACGGCCCAACGCTACCCAAGCTACACAAACGACCAAGACAATGAATTCACACACAGCACATGTCGTATCTCCAAATGTTGTGAAGTAACATATGTTTTGCCTGGAAAAAAACATCGTTATTAACAAAACATTCGGGAGGGGAAGGAAGGAAGAGTGGGGTAATGTCATGATTTTCATTAATCTTACCTGCACCAAGGAACGCAGGACGAAAGGCCGCAACACAGGTCTCCACGTTGACGAAAGGCCTCTCGCTGGCGGGACAAAAATAACCCCCTGCTATTCTCACGGCTAATGTCAATGGTCGTAGCACAAGCTAACAGCTAACTCAAGGCTAACTGATAGCATCAAACGAACGTTCCCAGCCGAGCGCAGCCGGCAGCTAACGTCGTAGCTAAACAGCTAACTGGCTAACAGTTAGCTCAACCAGGCTATCGCTAACCATTAGCTAACGCAGAAGCAAGCTATGCGGCTACATACAGGTGCTGACACCAGGCCACACACCGTTAGCTACTAGTAGTACTACAACAGCTAGTCGGCCAGTTTAGCTCCAGAGAGAGAGAGAGAGAGAGAGAGAGATGTCCACGGCGGGAATACAATAGAGTTAATAGAATAGGTTAAAAACTCACCAAACGTCCAAGAGGATGGAGACAACCGCGTGGAGTTGACGAAGTTCATCTGCCAAACGACCATCCTCTTCATCTTGGCTGTATGGGCTGTCTCTAGGTTAGCTAACGCTAGTTAGCCTTTAGCTAAGCTAGCTACTAGCCGACATCATCATGGCTATACCATGACAAGGCTCCGGCCATTTGTCCCGCCAGCGAGAGGCCTTTCGTCAACATTCCTTGGTGACCGACCGACTGATAATGACCGACCTCTTTCTTCGTCTTGGCTGGCATAACTAAGCATAATAGTCAAAAGCTGCACGCGCGAAATAGTCAAACGCAGCTGACTCACGCCGGCGTACTACACATGATGTAAGTAACCACTCCCTTCGTTGAAACCAATAGTATGTCTGCTGCAGAGCCCCAGAGGCTGAGCTCCAATAGTGAGTCTGCAGACCCAGGAACAAGTCAGACACATTCTACAAACGTGTCTAATGTGAAATATATAAGCATATAAGCAAAACTAGATTTTAGGTCTGTGATGAAAAAGGGCCTCGCGGGAAGGGGGGCCTCGCAAAAAAAAATAAATAAAAAAAATAATAAAACAAAAATATTTTTTTTTTATTCTTTTTTATTTATTTTTTTGCGAGGCCCCCCTTCCCGCGAGGCCCTGTGCGACCGCACTGCTCGCACACCCCCTGAGGCGGCCCTGCTTATAGCACATGCATGAGCCTGGTCGCTTTTGAAAGATGAAAAAAAAATCACTTTTAATGCTAACGTAATAGAGTAACATAGGTCTGAACTTGAGTTGTAGAAAAACTTGTTACTCAAGTTTTTCTGTAGTAGTTAGTAGTGCAGAGGTAGTATTTCCCCAGAAGGTGGTATGGCTTACAAATCCATACGGACCCATAGCCTGAAGCCTTATGTAGTACATGTCCAATAAAGATCCATTCAGAAATGAGTGATTAGGAGTGATTTTGGTCAACTGTGTACAAAAGAAAAAGAGTTTTCTCATAGACTTCAATTCATTCGGCTGTTTTTATCGTCCTGTTCTGTGTCATACTAGCTCCCGCTCAGCGTCATATTGCATATATCTCGCTTCAGCATATATATACTGAATACATTTCAAAATGTACCTTTTAAATGCCAGCATTCATCTGGCCACACCCCCATCCGCTTACCTACATAAGCAGGGGTGGTGCCACACACTCATCTCCTTCTCAAATTTCATCACAAGCAACGTGTTGCTCATATGCCCACTTGACGTGGAGAAAAATATTTACTCTGAGGAAAGGAAGAACAAGGAGATACGTTGACATCATATCTTTATTTTCTCTCTCACTATTTTCGAGAAAATACGGCGATATTGTCTTCGTCACTGGAGTGTCTGGAAGATGGTGATCATTCTAAAATCCTCCACCGGTTTTCGTATTGGGAGCACGCCGCTGCATGCCTCTCAACTGCAGTTCCTTGCTGTGGCTGGTTGCGGTAAAACCTTTCAGGACACAGTTGAACTGTAGGACGCGCCACTGTTGTGAGAAGCTGTGGGTTTCAGGTTGGTGAGTGATGTTTTGCTTGCGGTTCCACTTGTCTGTTAGTACTATGGGGGCTGGCTGACAATGTTTACGAACACCGGCCCCAGATTAAGGTCTTTTGTTCAGCCTCTTAGGCAACAGCGGAAGACCTTGGTCTGAAGCCCATTATAAGTTAACTAGTGGAAAAAGTAGTAGAACGCGCTCACCTCACTAGACTTGACACTGGGTGCTGTAACCTCTGATATCATACATAAAAAATAGGGAAACAATGTCCAGGCACGCACTCCAGGTTTTTCCAAATTTATTGGCAGCCTGTAATCATGACGTTTCGGTGTGAACACACCTTCTTCAGAATGGCTTGCATGAAGCATGAAGGGTAAGTGACCCTAGTAAATACAAGTCAAACAGGAAGTGACAACACAGGAAGTGACAACACATTCCCACAAGAGATTGCAAAAAAGTACAAAATACCACTTACAAGCACAACCTTTTCAGAATTATGTAAATCAAAAAGAAAGCATGTAAATAAAAAAGAAAGAAACAGTAAATCACAAAGAGATATATCTATATATAGTTATATATATATTTTTTTTTATACAGAGTAGGCCTACATCTTAAACTCTAAACATAAACACTCATGACCCATATAAGCCATCTTTCAATTATAAATATAAAGAATGATAAATGAAAATAGTAAACAATCAAATGAAATGAAATAATCAAATGAAACAGGTCAAAACATTTTCCTCATTGAGGCCTCTAGGCTCTAGACAATCTAGAAAATGAATATAGAAGCATTCCCTTTGTAGCAAGAGCCTGTCTCTGTCGCCGCCTCTTGGTGGTCTCAAGACCTGCTCTATACCCATGTATTTTAAGCCAGAAATATCATGTCCTAACTTATTAAAGTGCCTTGCAACTGAAGACTTCTCGTCATTTCTTCTTATAGAACATTTGTGCTCCGAAATTCGATTTTTAAAACGTCTTCTTGTTTTTCCAACATAGTAAAGGTTGCAAGGGCATTTAAGCAAGTAAACAACAAAATCAGAATTACAGGTAATCCGGCCTCTAACAGCGATACTCCTACCTGTACTTGGTTGTAAATAAAATTTCTCTTTAATCATGCCATGACATTGGGTACAAGACAAACATGGAAAATTGCCATTTGGAATATTAGCCATAAAATGGGTCAATTTTTTGGGAAAATCTGTTTTAACTAACTGGTCCCTTAAGTTAGGTTGCCGTTTGTAGAAGTATTTGGGTGGTTCCTGGAACACACCTCCGATCTTAGGATCTGACTTTAAAATGTACCAGTATTTGTTCACAATATCACGCATATCTCTAGAAATAGGGCTGAAGGTGGACACCAATGCTACCGAGTTGCTTTTTACTTTGTCTTTATGTGTAAAAAGGGATTGTCTGTTTATCTGTTTAGTTTTATTAAGAGAATTCTCAATAAGGGCCTCACTATATCCTCTAGATCTAAAGTTCTGACAAAGCTCCTTGGCTTGTGTATCAAAAATGTCATCTGTATTACAGATACGTTTATATCTCAAAATCTGACTAAATGGAAGGCTCCTCTTGAGCTCTGGTGGGTGATAACTGCTATAATGGAGAAACGAATTTCGATCAGTCTCTTTTTTGAAAACTTCGGTATGGACAATATTGTCTCTCTTTTTCACCAATACATCAAGGAATGCTATGGAATGTGAATCATAATTCATAGTAAACTTAATAGTCTCTCTCTGAGAGTTGAGAAACAAGTGGAACTCTACCAGAGCCTCTTTAGTGCCTGACCATACAAAAAATAAATCATCAATATACCTCCAATAGGCTTTAATGTGTCCAACATATGGATTATTATTGAAAATACATTCAGACTCAAACTTCGACATAAAACAGTTGGCCATATTAACCGCTACCGGGCTGCCCATAGCTAGGCCTCTTTTCTGTAAATAATATTGATCCTGAAAACGAAAATAATTCTTATTAAGGACTTCCTGAGTCAATGATATTAATGCCTCAGTAGAGGGATGTAGCTCTATTCTCTGATCCAAATAATATCTACATGCACTTAACCCATCAATATGTGGGATGCTAGGATATAAACTAGAAACATCCATAGTACACAAAATATCAATAGCTTCTATACTGCACTCATACAGCTTACTTAGAAAGTCGGTAGTGTCCTTTAAATAACCAGGTTGTGCTGCAGCCAATTCTTTAAGGTGTGAGTCAACAAATTTTGAGATAGGTTCTGTAAGTGACCCGATACCAGCCACAATAGGTCGACCTGGTGGGTTATGAAGATCCTTGTGAATTTTGGGCAAAGTGTAAATAATAGGTCTTACTGGGTTATCATTCACCATGAACTTAAATTCCTTCTCAGAAATCTCACCCTCCTTAAGAAGGCGCTTTAGAACCTCTTTGATCTCAAAAGAGAACCGAACAGTTGGATCTGTGCTTAAAGGAATATACACATCTGTGTCTGCTAATTGTCTATTTATTTCAGCAACATAGGAACTCTTATTCTGTACCACTAAGGCCGAGCCTTTATCGGCCTTCCTGTACACCAGATTATCTAACTGCATCAATTCCTTAAGTGCTAGTCTCTCTGACTCAAGCAGATTAGGGAATAATCTAGTTTCATTACTTTTCCCACATAGAAGCATAACTTCATCCTCCACTAGTCTACAAAATGTGTCAACTGATGCATGATTAATCTGTGGAGTGAACGTGCTACGAGGCTTGAACAGTGTTTTAAATGGTCTATCAACCATGTCCAATGAACTGACTTCTGGCAGCACTGTGCTTCCAGGAGTAGAATAAACAATATTTTTGTCGACATCTCTAGAATAAAAAGCTTTAAGCTTAATGTTCCTAAAAAACTTAAACAATTCAACCTTTGTAGTGAAACCGTCCACCTTACGAGATGGTACAAAAGAAAGTCCTTTGGACAGTAGTTTACATTGGGAGTCACTGAGGTCTACCTCTGAAATGTTGACTATGTTTGCCACCTCCCCCTGCGTCTTCGGGTTGGAAGCTCTCTTGCCTCGTCGGGTCTTCCTGTGCCTCCTCTCCCTGGTAGGGGAGGAGAGGAGCCTGGCTGAAAAACCTTCCGGCTCCTCGTGTAAGGGCCGATCCTTTCAGGTCCTGGTTGTGTCTCATCTGAGCTCAGAGCAGAGGAGGAAGAGCCAGGATAGGGCCGAGCCCCAGCCTGGTGTGCTTGCCTGCGCATACGTGTGTGTATGAAAGTCTGTGAAAGCCAAGGGTAAACCCTATTGGATTCATAGTCCTGCGTATCTCTTCGGCGTTTAGCCTGTTTATGTTGCTCAATGTCACGTTTATATTGTTCAATTTTTGCTGCACAAGCCTCCTTAATGGCCTGCAGTTCCTCTGTGGGGATTGACTCACACATGTCAACCTCCAGTGCAGTGATCTCCTTGCGTAAACTGTCAAGCTTTGTGCTTTCATTTTCGATAATTAAAAGCATCAGATCTAAGGAACACTTATTCAGAATAGTACACCAAGTATCACAAAAAGCAGGGTTCTCTCGACCCAATGTGGGTTCCTTAATGATACGCAAACCTCTAGGAATGATGCTGTCCTTCCAGTACTGTGACAGTGTGGTGCCGTGCAATAAGGAACGAGTCTCTCTCTGTCTCAGGCGCAACAGAGAACTGGACATGGCGACGCTCCCTCTTGTAGTATGGGAGCCAGTCTCTGAAGGGGGAAACAGACCGCAAATCCGTGTAGAGTCCTCATTGGAAAATGCGAAGGTCTTGCCGGCAGCCATTTTGTAGAGGCCGAAAAGGACCAAACAATTCACCCTTGTGGGCAGAAAAAAGTATATATATAATAGAGGGAGCTGCGTATCTCAAGTGTAACAAGTGAAAAAAGTAGTAGAACGCGCTCACCTCACTAGACTTGACACTGGGTGCTGTAACCTCTGATATCATACATAAAAAATAGGGAAACAATGTCCAGGCACGCACTCCAGGTTTTTCCAAATTGATTGGCAGCCTGTAATCATGACGTTTCGGTGTGAACACACCTTCTTCAGAATGGCTTGCATGAAGCATGAAGGGTAAGTGACCCTAGTAAATACAAGTCAAACAGGAAGTGACAACACAGGAAGTGACAACACATTCCCACAAGAGATTGCAAAAAAGTACAAAATACCACTTACAAGCACAACCTTTTCAGAATTATGTAAATCAAAAAGAAAGCATGTAAATAAAAAAGAAAGAAACAGTAAATCACAAAGAGATATATCTATATATAGTTATATATATATTTTTTTTTATACAGAGTAGGCCTACATCTTAAACTCTAAACATAAACACTCATGACCCATATAAGCCATCTTTCAATTATAAATATAAAGAATGATAAATGAAAATAGTAAACAATCAAATGAAATGAAATAATCAAATGAAACAGGTCAAAACATTTTCCTCATTGAGGCCTCTAGGCTCTAGACAATCTAGAAAATGAATATAGAAGCATTCCCTTTGTAGCAAGAGCCTGTCTCTGTCGCCGCCTCTTGGTGGTCTCAAGACCTGCTCTATACCCATGTATTTTAAGCCAGAAATATCATGTCCTAACTTATTAAAGTGCCTTGCAACTGAAGACTTCTCGTCATTTCTTCTTATAGAACATTTGTGCTCCGAAATTCGATTTTTAAAACGTCTTCTTGTTTTTCCAACATAGTAAAGGTTGCAAGGGCATTTAAGCAAGTAAACAACAAAATCAGAATTACAGGTAATCCGGCCTCTAACAGCGATACTCCTACCTGTACTTGGTTGTAAATAAAATTTCTCTTTAATCATGCCATGACATTGGGTACAAGACAAACATGGAAAATTGCCATTTGGAATATTAGCCATAAAATGGGTCAATTTTTTGGGAAAATCTGTTTTAACTAACTGGTCCCTTAAGTTAGGTTGCCGTTTGTAGAAGTATTTGGGTGGTTCCTGGAACACACCTCCGATCTTAGGATCTGACTTTAAAATGTACCAGTATTTGTTCACAATATCACGCATATCTCTAGAAATAGGGCTGAAGGTGGACACCAATGCTACCGAGTTGCTTTTTACTTTGTCTTTATGTGTAAAAAGGGATTGTCTGTTTATCTGTTTAGTTTTATTAAGAGAATTCTCAATAAGGGCCTCACTATATCCTCTAGATCTAAAGTTCTGACAAAGCTCCTTGGCTTGTGTATCAAAAATGTCATCTGTATTACAGATACGTTTATATCTCAAAATCTGACTAAATGGAAGGCTCCTCTTGAGCTCTGGTGGGTGATAACTGCTATAATGGAGAAACGAATTTCGATCAGTCTCTTTTTTGAAAACTTCGGTATGGACAATATTGTCTCTCTTTTTCACCAATACATCAAGGAATGCTATGGAATGTGAATCTTAATTCATAGTAAACTTAATAGTCTCTCTCTGAGAGTTGAGAAACAAGTGGAACTCTACCAGAGCCTCTTTAGTGCCTGACCATACAAAAAATAAATCATCAATATACCTCCAATAGGCTTTAATGTGTCCAACATATGGATTATTATTGAAAATACATTCAGACTCAAACTTCGACATAAAACATTTTTTATTTACATGCTTTCTTTTTGATTTACATAATTCTGAAAAGGTTGTGCTTGTAAGTGGTATTTTGTACTTTTTTGCAATCTCTTGTGGGAATGTGTTGTCACTTCCTGTGTTGTCACTTCCTGTTTGACTTGTATTTACTAGGGTCACTTACCCTTCATGCTTCATGCAAGCCATTCTGAAGAAGGTGTGTTCACACCGAAACGTCATGATTACAGGCTGCCAATAAATTTGGAAAAACCTGGAGTGCGTGCCTGGACATTGTTTCCCTATTTTTTAAGTTAACTAGTGGGCCACGACCATTAACACTGGTGATCCCTGTGTTTTCTGGACAAGTGGATGTTTTCTCTGTCACCGTGTAGGCCCCGTCTTTCATATCCAAATGAGAGTATTCCCTCACGAGGAAATATGGGCATGGATGTTCGTTAGCGGAAGATCTGTGTTCAAGTCAGCTACACAGGCCAGTTGGGTATTGTGCTGGCTCCGTCGGGTGTTGGTAAAATCACCATTGTAAAACTGTGTTAACATCTTGTTTCTCTTTTCTCTTAAAAAGTGAGGAGGGTTTCAGAACGGCGGCCTGTCTGTGTGATTGTTATATCATTGTGTACAAGTTCAGGTGATAGCTGCTTAGCTTACGTGCTAGTGGTGGCCTACTGTTAGCCAGTCAGCTGTTAGCTGCGGCGCTAGCCTGCTGTGATCACTAGGCTAGGAAACGTTAGCTTGCGTGCTAGTCGTGTCCTACCTAGGCTAGGCTAGGAAACGTTAGCTTGCTGCTATCGGCCGAGGCCCAGCGCGGGGTGGCTCCGGCCCCTCGCGCGCCGCCGCGGTTCCCAACTCCCCTCTCCCTCACGGGGAGAGGCGGGGGGGATTCGAAGTCGCCCCTCTGGTCGCGTGCGCCGTTCGCTCGGCGTCTCGCGGGCAGGGGCGGTAGTGCCCGACGGTTAGAGCGGCCGTTAGCTTAATGCTACACTGTTGAACGTGCTTTGATTATAACATGTTTTAAACACTCTTGACTACGACGTCATCTTTGACAGAGGATGTTCGTCGAACCTGCCCTGAGCCAGGACGGCAAGGACTGCGTCAACAAGGGGGACCGGAGCGGCGGGATGGGGCGGCGACGCTGCCCAGGCCGACAACACAGAACGGCTGTTTACTACGGTGCCTTGTTAGAGGCTGCAGTTTCGCTTGATCTGCGCTCAAGGTAGGACAGGTCTGACCAGACCTTGAGCACTTCTTGCTTTCCCTTCTAAATGTTTTGTAAATAACAATGTTTTCCAAACGAGTGTTGCTGCACTACATTTAGGATACGATGCGAGTTATGTGTGAATTGTCTTGTCACTGGTATTAGCTTCTCCATGCAAATAGGGTTGTTTATTACAGATGTGAAAATGATCTGGTTTGTTGTGTTGAGAAACATCATGTGTGTTCTTGTACCGAACACTCAACTAAGGGGGTTAAACTAACCTATAAAGCTATGCTTAGTGACATATGAGTAAAGAATGATTCTTCTCTCAGAATGTAATGACAATGAACAGTGTGTTCACATATTAACAGGTTTACCTGTTCAACTGGCCGTATTAAGGGTAAAGTAGGAGGCTTGTGTTTCCCCCCGGTTCCCTGGGGACTTCTTCATCCTCCTCTCAGACATGTTGTTGCACTACATTGTGTCACTGTGTGGTAGGGATACGATGTAACCCTTAGCTTGATTGCTGAGGTTGTGCTAAACACTGCTTGAGAAACTTTATTTTTCCTAAAAGAAAAAATTGTTTGGTCGCTTTTCGTGTGTGCTTAGCAAGGCCTGTGGCCGATACTAATAGAGAATTATGTATTCTCTCATTATGAAAAACGGCGTTCCTCTGTAGAGTGTTTTTGCCATTTTTTGTAGGTGATGATGGGTTGTGTGTGTCATGCGACCTACAACTGGGTTGGGCTGGCCACAGAAGCACATGTGTAAGTTTGGTACCGGGGCTCTTGGAGAGCCCTCTCTATTCTGTGTTTTTTCCTTAGTAAAAATCAGATAGCAGGTTAGCACATGCGCTGTATGAAGCTGTCCCTTCTCCTGGAGTAGGCATATCGGCGTGGTTAGGGCACGGGACTGGTTCTGGTCACGCTGGTCCGGATCAGTTGAACCCGTTGTCCGCCGGGGATGCAGATCTGCTGTTCTGGTACCCTGAGGGACTTGGGCTTTTTTCAGGGGGAAAAGTGCCAGGTCGGTCCGGGTGTCACAGGGTTAAGCGCTATGGAGACCCTGGTTGGGTGCATTTTTTACTCAGCACTGTCGTAATGGCTTACGGCCATGCCAACCTGTACACGCTCGATCTCGTCAGATCTCGGCCGCTACACAGGTTGGTCCTGGTTAGTACTTGGTTGGGAGACCGCCTGGGAATACCAAGTACGGTGTGCTTGGGGCTGGTTCTCCATTCTTTTTCGCTCCTCTCTCACGCATGGCGAAGAGGGGCCTGTTGGGGTGGTCTTTGACCACCTCTGGTGACCCTGTGCTTTCCGTATCGCCGGGCCCGGAGTAATGTTTCGTCGACCCGTAGGCCTGGGTTAACCCTTTTTTGAAAACTGAAACACTTGTACTGCGGTATAGCAGGTGTATACCCGTGTTTTGGATTTTTTTATTTTTTTTGATGGGTTATAGGAACAACCACCGCATTGGGTAACACCAAGGTTGATTCCCTGGTGTGTTGGGAGCAGTGTCAACTCCCGGGTTACCCGGTTGAGGGTGCCCCTGCACGTTCATGACGTCTGCCAATCGTGTCAGCCTTCTCTGCCTCAACCCCTCTGGGTGGGTTTTTTTTTTAAATGGAGGCTTGGTCATGCAACAACGCCAGCATACGCCCCTTCCGCCGGGCGGCTGTGTTCAGCTGTCCCCTCTGGCGCCTGTCTCTTCCGCAGTCTCCAGGCTAGGGTTAACAGCCTGTTGCCTGGTTTTTTCCCGGTGCGCTGCCTGCTTCCGTTGGTTAACCTTTTTTGTGTGCTTACGGCCATGCTGACTGCCTGTTCTGCAGGGTCAGTGTGCCAGGCGGTGTACTATTGGGGGGACAGGGCCCGCTCGGCTTACGGCCATACCAACCTGAACACGCCAGATCTCGTCCGATCTCGGTAGCTAAGCAGGTTCGCGCCTGGTTAGTACTTGGATGGGAGACCGCCTGGGAATACCAGGTGCAGTAAGCTTTAATGAGGGGCCTTTGTCCGAATACGCTGGCAATGTGGGGGGCGGGGTCACTAAAGTGCCCACCTGGTGGGGTCTTGATGCTGGCATCATGGACTTCTCCGGGCCCCCGTTCCAGGGGGTCCAGTCTCTTTGGTGGGTCTGGGTCTTCCTTCGCGCTCCGCTGCTACGGCCTTGCCACGGGGTTGGGTTTGCCCTTGACCCCGTGATTCTGGGGGCAGTAACGAGGTTGTTCCCTCCGTTCGTTCCCGGGTGGCATGCGGGTTGTGCGTGTGTGTAGTCGTGGGGTCAAGCCACGTTCTGCTCACCCTGTGCGTTGAGTTGCTTGAGTGCCTCTTCGCACGGTCGGGTCCGTCGCCCTCCCGTGATCCCCCAATAGGGGGGGTGCCCTCCATTAGGGGGGGTCGGGGGGGCTCGGTCCTCCCTGATCTGATGGTTGTGGGGGGCCTCAGCGGGGTACATTTGTCGAGCTTCTAGCTCCCGCTCAGCTCCTGCTATGCAATATGACGCTGAGCGGGAGCTAGTATGACACAGAACGTTAGGTTATGTATATAACCAAGTTCTGTTAATACTAGTGACGCTCAGCGTCTAGACGCCGCTGCGGCCCTTGATTTTTCATTGTGGTGAAATTTGTTGGGAAGGAGATGAGTGTGTGGCACCACCCCTGCTTATGTAGGTAAGTGGATGGGGGTGTGGCCAGATGAATGCTGGCATTTAAAGGTACATTTTGAAATGTATTCAGTATATATATGCTGAAGCGAGATATATGCAATATGACGCTGAGCGTCACTAGTATTAACAGAACTTGGTTATATACATAACCTAACGTTTTCGCTCTTTGTTTTTGTTTTGTTTTTTAGATTCATACATCCCCACATGGGTTATCATTGGAAAGCCACACTCATTGGCTACAAAAATCCACAATCATTTTCGAGATCAGATCTAGATTGACGGAACTACTGCGCCAAGAGTCGGGAGTGGTATTTTGCGCAATACCGTGTACTTTGCACAAGCCTCAAATACCGGCATGTAACTCGAGAACCGCTGAACGGATTTTGTCGGATTTTATCGCTATCGACAGGCAACAAATAAGCCTTCAATTCGATATATATATATGAATTCTTATAACTAGAGTTATATAATAACCCTTGTTATATCCCGTTTCAGGCGCATGTTCAAACACGTTTGGGTGACATCGCTATACATTTGTTCCAACCAAACAATGACCTGGGTGCCTGTGACGTTTCACAATGGCCAGGAATCCCAGCCCCCCCTTCACCACGACGCATTCTTTTTTTCCGTAGCCGCATTTTGCGGAGACGCTCTCTGATTGGCCACTGACTGACGCTCTCTGATTGGCCACTGACATGTGCGCCCAATCGCGTAACGGGCTGTGTCTTTGCCCATTTCCGGGTCTAACAGCCTGCAAACTACCTAACGCCTAGTTTATCACTGGTTAAGCTTAGGCAACTCTTTCGAAGTTGGTTAAGGTTAGAGTTTGGAATCAGGGCTGGTGTTCTATCGCCCTGCTCTAAGACAAACTCTAACCTTAACCAACTTCGAAAGAGTGCCTAAGCTTAACCGGTGTAGAAACAGGCGTCACACGATTGGGCGCACATGTCACATTGATAGTATAAAACTGAGTTATTTGGATTGATATGATGAGCCAGGAGACGAAGGTGAAGTCAATCGATGGTATTTATTGACACAGGAACACACAGAACGAGGAACAGTCCTGGAGACCACAGCCCTCCATGGGGGCTGTGTGGCTCTAGAATGATGACACAATCATGGCTTAAATACTATGTGGGTTCCAAATTTAGCGAGCCACTGGTTAAAAATGATGATCAGGCTTGGTCGTATATGGTCATATGTGGGGTTATATGTGAGCTGTTGCTGAATCTGATAATATGTCCATCTTTGCTCCTCCTCAGTGGCCTGTGGCTGGAGGCCGATATAGCCAAGCATTAGGTCACACAGGTCAATGTATTTCTATTCCTGGCTGGCGTCATCACTCGACCCACTGGCACAGTGGGGGAGAGTATGCTCTCACCAGAGGAGCTTAGATAGAAGAGCTTAGAAGATATTAGATATTAATGATTATATTAATGAAATATCTATCAACATGAAGTGGCCAATCAGAGAGCGTCTCCGCAAAATGCGGCTACGGAAAGAAATAACGCCGCCACGACGAGCAGGGAAGACAAATAGTTTCCCTAACGTCAGAGGAGCCGACGGAGTTGAATCCTATGTACGAGCGTGACGCTAACGGAGGATCCCCAAATGAAGAAAGGCGCACTCGTTTTGAGCTGCGTCGTCCCCTTCCATCGCTAGTATTATCCGGGATACAAATATCCCAAGGGGAGGGTTTATCCTCACCCCCCCCCCCCCCCCAACCAGCCTCACGTAAAATGAAAGCATGTATGAGGCGAAACGGAAAGCGGCGCTGCCAGCCGTGCACTGTGTTTACAGGCGTGTTCGAGATTAGGCGTGTTCGAGATTGGCTAGGCGTACGCAGATCTGCGCAGGTTTTACTACGGCCTCGCCAAGCGCGTTGCATGACGGGTAGAATGTTGTCCGACTTGCTCTGAAAATCTGACGAGACGAGGCGCAGAACTCTCGCGGGAGCGAGCCACGCACAGCCTTCAGAGCGAGGCTCCACAGTACCTCTCACCCGGCTGCTCCACGCAAACCCATGATGGGAAACGACTTGCTATGGTCGTACAAAGCGCCTATTGGCTCAGAAAAGTTGTCAGTCGCCAGCCAGCGTGAACACTTAAGGCAACGCACTTGTGCTTCCGCGTTTCTCTGATTGGCCAACTGACCCCACGTGACGCTACGGCTCGTTTCCCCCCTACATCGGCAACGCGCGCATACGCATTTTCGTTTTGACGGCACTCAAACGCCAAGCGAGGCTGCTCGCGGAAATAGGCTGCTCGCGGAAATGTAATGTTATGTTCGAATCCGCAGAATACGCATTTATCAAAACAACATATTTATCAAAACAACTACCAGATTCACTCATAACGTTATTTCGCATGACAACACAGCCCAGCTGTCAGAAACTGTACATTGTAATGTTATATAACGCAACGTTATATAATGTTATTTCGTGTTTTTATTCATAACGTTTTTTCGCGTGACAACACAGCACAGCTGTCAGAAACTGCACATTGAGGGGGTTTGAATCACTGTACATCAGTGGAGGCTGCTGACTGATTAACTACATTACCTGCTGTGCTGTAGGCCAAAGCAGAGGTACAGTAAAAGCACAGGTACAGTAGGTTACATGATTGATTGATTAACTCCATTACAACGTGCAAGCCAGCGCAGAGGTACAGTAGGGTGTTGTTAATGCATTTTATTACCTGCTGTGCTGTATGTGTTGTAACTTAATAGGCCAGGTTAATGATCAAGTGGAGTTGCCATGGAAGGCAGAAAGAACAGAACTCAATTACAGAATCGCTAAGAAAAGGGTTGATGGTCTGAAGAAAAGACTAAAGAAAGATGTTACCTTTTACAGCAGGTATCATGAAGTAGTGGAGGACTATTTACAACAGAACATAGCAGAAGACGTGCCGAAGGATGATGCAAGGACAGACAGTGTGAAATACTACTTACCTCACCACGCAGTACTCAGAGAGGACAAGGTGACGACGAAACTGAGAGTAGTGTTTGATGCTTCATCTCATGAAAATGGCCATCCATCCCTCAATGACTGCTTATTCACAGGACCCAACCTGAACCCAGACCTCCTCAACGTCCTGATTAAGTTCAGGCAACATGCGATCGCCTTTATGGCAGACATCAAGAAGGCCTTCCTGCAAATATCCCTCGCAGAAAGGGACAGAGATGCCGTGAGGTTCTTGTGGCTCACTGGCCCACCAAAGGGAGAAGAGGAGGAAGAGCCACGAGTGTTAAGGATGACCAGAGTGGTATTTGGCGCTTCCCCAAGTTCATCCTTACTCGCTGCTACAATCAGGAAACACCTGAAACAGTATGAGACAGAACATCCATCCGTTGTAGAGACATTGAGAGAATCACTTTATGTCGATGATTTTATTACAAGTTCACACAACGTTGAAGAAGCTTACACTGTGACGACAACTGCTAAACAAATGCTGTTGACCGCAGGCATGGACCTCTGCAAGTGGATGACAAACTCTCCTGAATTGATGGAAAAATGGGAGAAGAGCAAAACTGACCTCACGGTGGCGCCAGAGACACACTGAGAAGTACTGAAAGTGCTCGGCTTGGTATGGAGGCCAGAAACTGATGACTTCACATTTGACTTAAGGCCACTGGTGAGCATTCTAAAACAGAAGGAGAACACAAAGAGAAGTGTTCTGCAATCGTCTGCATGCATTTATGACCCCCTTGGGTTCCTGACTCCTTTCACAGTCCGAGTCAAGTGCATGTTTCAAGAAATGTGGGAGAGAGGACTCTCCTGGGATGAGGAGCTACCACCTGATCTGACTCGAGAATGGCAACAGTGGTGTTCGGAGCTCCCCCAGCTACACCAGCTCGCTATCCCAAGATGGTACAGAATAGACCTGCAGACAGAGAACAGCCACCTCCTGAAACTACATGTGTTCTGTGACGCCAGTGAAAGGGCTTACAGTGCTGTGGCCTACCTGCAGGGCGAAAACAGAGATGGAGAACTTAGAACGAGCTTAGTGGCATCCAATTCCAGGGTAGCCCCTCTCAAGAAAATGACACTGCTGCGCCTGGAGCTCATGGGAGCTGTAATTGGGGCAAGACTAGCCAGCCACTTGATGAAGAAATGGAACACAAACAGATCACAATGTGGACAGACTCTATGATTACGCTGCACTGGATTTGCAGCTCCGCTCACAAGTGGAAACAGTTTGTCTCAAACAGAGTGACAGAGATCCAGTCCTTGACAAACCCAGAGTCATGGTCACACATAAAAGGGAAGGTAAATCCAGCTGACCTCCCTACCAGAGGACAGACTGTGGAAAACCTGATACAGAACAAGCTATGGTGGTACGGACCTGAAGTTCTGACAAGACCTGACCAGTCACCTGATCAGTCAGAGACTGATGAGGGCCAGGTTCCAGAAGAAGTTCACACAGAACTCAAGTGACATCACCAGGTCACAGTACAGCTTACTGCAAATGACGCAGATCTCTCTGAACCAGTATTGGAGCTGGCAAGATATAGCAAACTGAGAAGGGTCTTAAGAGTGACTGCCTGGATCAAGAGATTCATAACCAATGCTCAAAGGAAGACAAAGACACAAGGAGAGCTGACTGCTCTTTGAGGCAGAAAGGTACTGGATCAAGACAATACAACAACAAAGTTTCAGTCAGGAGATCAAATTACTGAAGACAGGAAAGAATCTGACGAATGACTGTAAAATAAAGGAACTCCAACCATTCCTGGATGAATATGAACTGCTCAGCGTGGGAGGAAGACTGCAACAGTCCAACTTCACCTTCCGAGAGCAGCACCCGTGGATTCTGCCCGGAAAACAAAGATACTCAGAAATGCTGATACAGTCCTGTCATGAAAGGATAATGCATTCAGGAGTGAGGGACACCTTAGTACAACTAAGAGAAAGATACTGGATACTGTGTGCTAGACAGCTAGTCAAGCGTGTTTTAGCAAGATGCACTGTCTGCAAGAGATTCAAGGCAAAGGCTGGACGTCAGATCACTGCACCTTTACCAAGAGACAGAATAACTGAATCCCCACCCTTCGAAGTCACAGGTGTGAATTTTGCAGGACCGCTTTATGTGAAGGCAAATGGATCGGTGACGAAGTCATACATTGCACTGTTCACCTGTGCTGTGACCAGGGGGGTACACCTGGAACTGGTCTCAGATCAGTCGACAGAGAAATTCCTGTTAGCTCTGAAAAGATTCATTGCCAGAAGAGGAATATGTAAAGTTATCTACTCGGACAACGCAAGAACATTCAAGAGAGCTGAGCTGGACTTGAAGGAGCTGTGGAAGGCCATCAAAGACCCACAGCTGTTGGAGTTCTTCTCAGAAAAGGGCATCACCTGGAAGTTCATAGCCGAGCGAGCTGCATGGTGGGGCGGATTCTGGGAGAGGCTCGTCAGATCTGTAAAAACATGCCTAAGGAAGGTGCTTGGAAGAGCTTCACTCAACTTTGAAGAGATGTACACAGTCCTAACGGAGGTTGAGGCTATCCTGAACTCTAGGCCTCTGACCTTTGTGCACAATGAAGTGGATGAACCACAGCCGCTGACCCCAGCCCACTTCCTGGTGGGTAAAAGACTCACGTCTCTGCCGCCCAAGACATTCCCAGTTGACGCACAACGCTCAAATCCTAAGTGTAAAGAGCTCAACCGAAGATGGAAGTACAGGCAGAGACTCGCAACCAGCTTCTGGAATAGCTGGCGTAAGGATTACTTGCTGGATCTGAAATCAGCACATCGCTGTGACACGCCGTCACCCACCCCTCTGAAAGAGGGTGACATTGTACTCATCGGAGAAGATAACACTCCCAGACAAACCTGGAAGCTGGGAAGAATCAAGGAACTGTTCCCAGGCCGAGATGGACTTGTGAGGTTGTGCACAGTTCGCACTACCTCAGGAACTTTGTTGAGGAGACCTATTCAGTTATTATATTGTTTAGAGGTCTAGGATGAACTAGCAGTTCATCGGGGGGGAGAATGTTGTAACTTAATAGGCCAGGTTAATGATTATGAGTTATATTTCATATATGTTAATATCGATTATTGTTTACCTTTGAAAGAAGAAGTGGAAGGCGGTTAGGTGGCCGAGCGGAGATTGCGTTCGTCACCAACCCCGGAGCTGTGAGCTGGATTCGCCTGTTCGAATCCAGCTCACAGCTCCGGGGTTGTCACCAGCTTGGCTGGCCGTCTGCACTAATACAATTGGCTGTATTAGAGGGTGGGAGAAGCTGGCGGGGTGGGTCCGGGTCGTTGTAAACAGCGACTCCTACAGTTCGGTCGGGGCGCCTGCTAAGCGCGGATAGGACTTGAGGGGGATAGTGTGGTCCTCCCACACGCTACGCCCTCTCGATGAGAATCCGCGCTGCCAGGTAAAATGAAGCGGTGATTGGCTGGACGTGTGTCGGAGGAAGCACGTGGTAGCCTCCACTCTCCCAGATGATCTGACTGTGGGGGGTAAGTGCGCAGCGACCAGGAAGGGACTGGGAATTGGCATACGACTAACATTGGGATGGGAGAAAAACAGACGACGCGCGTGTGTGTGTGTGCGGGATACAGTATCAGATCAGCTGCTGCATCGTTAATGAACTATAGAGGCGTATGGAGGAGGTCGTGACGGTGACCGCTGGCGTTTCCCAGGCGGTGGTGATGCCATTTTGACAAAAATAGCAACACAAGAATCTAAACTAAAATAAACTAACTATCACTGCTCACGTGTGCCTGTAGCAAAAACACTTCCGTTGTGAAAGAATAGGGAAGAGCGGAAGTACGGTCACACCCCTCTCTTCCTCTCTTGGGCGAGAGTGGGCGTGGCTGGACAGGTGCAGGTGCATTGGTAGCTAAATTCTTTCAAGTAGCCCTATGTTAAAAGGGGATTCCCATAGAGCAGAGCGTGAGCTATCTACGAAATATAACAGTAAATTTGTCTCACACGTGGCAGATGAAGATGATCGGACTTGCATTGGTGTCGGGCCATGAGGAACAGGATTTTCCAGGAGTGCTCACTCTATGCAACTATGATTTTACCTCATGTCAACAGAGCACTTCAGGGCAGATTTATTTTTGTTGTTGTTTTTCTTTACTTAATTTATCTTATCTTTTTCAACAGGTTCCATGAAAAATTACATTACAGTACAAGACTGCACAAATGACGTTACAGATGGATAACAAACAATTAACAAGACAACTAAACTGAACACAAAACGTGACAAACAAGGGGGGAGGTTAGTGGATTCAGTCATGATGGGTTATATTAAGTTTCTTTGAATTATTGCATTGGGTTTAGAAATTTTGAGGTGGTGTGGAGAGGAATCGGCTCTGAATGAACTGCGGGAATGTAGACCAGGTGTTATACTCCTTTAGGGTTGCTGTGAGTTGTTCCAGGTTTGAGTCCGTTAGCAGGTTGTACCAGTGGTTGATTGATCATTTTGTTCTGTCTTTCCAGTTGAGTAATATGATTTTCTTGGCCACAGTTATTGCAATTAGGATGAATGGTTGGAGCTGTTTTGGGATTGTGAGTGAGGAGAGGTCGCCTAACAGAGAGATGGAAGGGGAGAGGGGGATGCTGAGGTTGAGGATCTTGGATAGCTCTCTCATGACCTCCGACCAAAACAAGCCAACTGGGGTACAGATAATGCATGGTGGTGGTTGTCTATTGCTGTTGGACAGTGAGCGCAAGATGCATTCTTCTTCCTTATTTGAGATTCGGTGTTGGTTGGAACATTGAATTCTCTGCATTATTGCCATTCAGTGGAAAGAGAACTGTAACCTCATCATGTAAGATATCGGAGCCTCTAGGTGGCGGTGTAACCACTCAATTAGCCTCACATTGTGTTGTAGAAGAAGGTGATCTGACTCACATGGTGTCAGGAACGGAACTTCTCAGGAGTGCACACACTATGCTCTCTGGTTTTACCTCATGTCAACAGAGCTCCAGGGCAGAGTTTCGGCACTTACTGGCCCTCAGTTGTGTCTACTCTGTGGCTGGAGGGTCGCTGCAGTGTCCACAACACCATCAGTAATAGCGATGAGGACACTTCCAGCTTGCTGGTTTTGTCTTTTCAGCTTCCTGTGAGCGTGTGACACTGTCTCTACAACAGGATATATTAGCCTTCGAAGTCTGTCTGTTTTTAGTGGGGGAAAAAAACACCAGGCCCACTACTATTTCTTTATAGGTCATCTTTGTCACAAGCAGGTACGTGCACACATAGAGCCCAAGGGGTGCTTGAGCACCTGCCTTTTTGAGCCTCATAAAAAAAGTGCCCCTTTAAAAAATAAAAACGTTACGCATATAGACTACCCTTCCAACTGAAAATGTCAGGATAGAATCAAAATATTAGGCAAAGAGAGAGAGATGCCCCATATTCCATTGCAGTTTGCACGGCCTGCTCAGCGTGCCTCTCCGCGGACCTATATATTTTATGCATAGCGTGGGTGGTGATTATGATGATAATGATGGAAACCGCTGTGGCGCATACAGTTGAATGCTGGTATTACACTCACTGAGGGACACGAAGAAGTCAAGTCCGATGGGATTTGGGAATCTCAAATACAAATCGGGATTGGAATAAAAAATCCATTTATATTAAACAATACAGAATATACAGCACCTCTTGGGGTCTGTAGGGTAAGCACTTATTCCCTCCCCCCTGAACATTTATGGAGATGTATGGGCCTTTTAAGTCAGTGATAAAAGTGTCTTTCAAGGATAAGTGAGCTCCTGCACTGATTATTATAGTTCAATATTCAATATTTTATCACCAAAACCCCCCAAAAAGCAAAAAGGAGGCCCCCCGCCCGAAAAGGGCCCTTAAAAATCTGGCTTGTGCGCTACGCGCGCTCGGTTAAAACACACAGGTATAGTGCCCTTTTCAGCCTTTGAGCACCTGCCCCTCTAAAGTCCTGTGCACATCCCTGAGTGGGTGTGTATCCGTTAGTGGATTGATGTGATGGAAATTAGTCAGAAGGATTACGACAAACATCTGTATCTCCAGTATGCACCCTCCCAAGTGATGATGTTTGGAGGGCGTGGAGGAGATGTATTATAGGACACGAGTGTCAGCTTGCATTGATCCATTGGTGGACTGTTTCCAACATGGTGGACTTGATCACCTGCAGTGATGTAGACATCCTTGTCATCTGGGAACTGTCCATCTGTTAACAACTTATTTGACAGGAATGAGAAAATATCTTGTTACACCTGGCGCAACTAACTCCTCGTCAACAGAAATATCTCTACTTGACATGTATTGTGTCTAGCACAATAAAAGCTTTCCCATAGAGCTCTGCATGATGTATGAAGTGCTGCATTCTCAGCTTATTTGCTGTCTTCTTCTGTGTTTTCTTCTCATGGAACAACAGTAAGTTATTTCGCTTGATCGGTGCTGTCAGAAGTCTGTCATTTGATTCAAGCACTCTTCCTGAAATTGTTGTACTGCTCTTGTCCCGTAGACTCGAGTTGATGGACAGATAGGGCAGCAGCCGCAGACTCAGACACCTTATTGTCTAATGTAACCAGGTCTTTACTGCCCTCCTCAAAGGGATTCCCATTGCTCAGCAACACCTCCATCAGGTCTTTGGCATGGCATTGACATTGGTGCTGAGATGCAGATCCTTTCTTGTGATGAGGACGTTCTTCACAATCATCGTTTGTTTCTTCACAATCAACTGTTGTTTACAGTTCTCATATCTAACTCTAGTTCTCCACATATTTATTGTCTCATTGTGTGAAATATCATATAAGATATGCTCCAATCATGTTTATTTTATTTGTATTCAATTACTCATTCATGAAAACCTAGGTACAGGCACCAACATCACCATGCTAGGTTCAATAGAATAAAAGTTATGAAACGTAATTCGAAATAAATACAGAAATTGCAGCCATCTTTGATTTTTGCCATACCAGAATATTCAAAACATCAATATTTCAACTCCAGTTGATTCCTCACACAGTATTAACTTAAAATAGCAATACAAAATTATATTACACAGCAATTGTGTGAACATTAAGACGTTTTTAAAGAATTCATGATTTCGATTGTGGCCATTTTGGATACATTTTTATTAAATTCAACTGGTTTCTTGACACTCAAGCCCAAATTGTTCTATAGATCCTTTTGTCCAGGCACCCCACTATCAGAAAAGTGTGTGGTTTTCTGGTCAGCAGGAGATGTGCATCTCTGGCAGCTTATGGTCAGTGGCATTGTTCGTCAAATAGTGTTGAACTTGAGTGTTACACCCTGAGTGCATAGTATAATAGACATATTAGCATGGTAGGTAGTAGTATACGGATAGTAACATAGTACATAGTAGTAAGGTACTAGTAAAATACAGTTATTTATATATATATTATATTGTAGAAATCGTCGGAATAGAGAAACGCACAATTTCTATCAGTTGACAACACAAAGCCGTGTGTCATTTATTTCGCAGTAGCACAAGTGACAGCTGTCAGAACTATGCCGTGCTAGCTTCTGACAGCTCGTAGTAATCAAACATTTATCAATGAAACCCCACACAGGGCGTCTCCTCTCAGCCCAACCCCAAAACCAACCTCCTTAAAGTGACAGTGCCCCATCAACACATCAAAACAATACCATGGGGAATTATGTCTCTATAGAACCCACTACAATATAAATATTATATTTATTAAAAAGGTTATTTATTTATTTGCATTTCAGATATTGATTGAAGAGGTGTGTTTCTATATGGGTGACATGTCCGCACACACAGGGCATACGAGGGCATTCGCATGCAGTCACCAAGTCTCCACCCAATCCAATGCCTATATGGGAGATTTCCCACAACCTGTTAAGACGGCACTCTCTTACGCCACCATCGCCAAAACACTAAAAGAGCATAAAATCACTGACCTCTAGGACCATCATTCAGGTCATAGTACCAGTTAGATTAGATTACATTGAAATGTATTGTCATCATACAGCATAAGTGCATTACAATGAAAATAAGTGGGGCATCCAACCCGAGTACAAATGTAACAGTAAAGTGCAATAGTAATATTAATATAGTGATTAAGCTGGGTATAAGATATATACATTTGTTCTACTGAGTATAATCACATGTATGTACAGAGTTGTAATATATTTAAATGTTTCAAAAATGTTCTTATGTACCCCAGTTGCTATTGCATGCACATATTTGTGTTTTATTACACGTATATGTACATACATACCAACTATTCGCCTGTTTTATTCTCCACCCATCCATAGCAACACTATTATCACCGACATCCAAGAAGGGGGATCCCCCTTTGAACGGCCCTTCTAAGGTTTCTCTCCTCCACATCGCCTGTGGTGTTTTTTTTCCTATTGCTATAGGTTTTTCCTTACCTTCGCTGGGGTATGTCTGGGAGTGTTGCATTTATTACTTTACATTTATTTTGGATTTCATGGTGGGTTTTTTGTTCTTGATTTATTGGGATGTTTCTTCTTGAATAGTTTAAAGAAGACTTGTCCGGCCCATGGCGACATTAACTTGTGATTTCGGGCTTTACAAATCAATTTGATTTGATTTAATATGCATTTATATGTCCAGTGATACAGGTATAAAGACACTATGGTCAGGCACTCTACTACTGGCCCCTGAGCAGCTAACACTGGAGCGGTTAAAGCTGAGGTGCCTTGCTCAAGGGCACAGCGAGCAGGCACATGCACACATAGAGCCCAACGGGTGCACAAGCACCTGCCCTTTTGTGCCTCATAAAAAAGTGCCCTTCTTATGCCAATTATTTTGACCATATTTTCTTTTTTACCTCCATATAGAGAGAGTGATCTGCAATCTGCTTGGGTTGGGGGTGCAATTCCTAACAGGCTCAACCATATGGATAAAAGTTCCCATATTATGTACATTACACAAACTTAAAACAGATATTACATTACATTACACAAACTAAAAACAGATATTACATTACATTACACAAACTAAAAACAGATAACATTACATTACACAAACTAAAAACAGATATTACATTACATTACACAAACTAGGTTGCGTGATGATAGCCGAAAATTTTCCCAGACTGCATCCCAATCAAAATCTACTTCCAGGTTTGGGATATCCTTCCTCCAAACCGAATCTAGGGGAAGGACCTTATATGAGGACGTAAGTAAGTGGCGATAAAAGTCAGAGACGAAGCCTCTCGACGTCTCCTTGTCATAAAATAATTTGTGAAATCTGTGGTGCTCAAGTGGAAAATCTAATGGGACTCCGTGAGCCTTCAAAGCTGCTCTTATTTGTAAATAGAAGAGAAAAGTGGAACTGGTGAGGTCAAATTTGTTGGATATATCTCGATAACTGCGGAGACCATGGTCATCGAAGATATCCCCCAATGTGTGTATGCCTTTCTTTTCCCAACCAGGGTATCTGATAGGTTGTTGTACAATAAGGAGTAAATTGTTATTAAATAGGGGAGAATGCCTGTAAATGCAGCTGTCGCCTATAGAGGGCGCATGTTTATTTTTATATTTCATTTTATCTCATGTGACGTATCACATCCTGTCTCACGCTCTGACTTGCCGTAGTTTGAGCAGATCTGGCAGAACGTGTCCAGACATGTAAGAGAAGATAGTGCAGCAGATTTATGCACTTTATTTGTCAAAGCTAAAAGACTAAAGTACTAGAGTTTTGAAGATAACCCCTCCCATTGAGCTGCAAGCAGGCCAAAGTGGTTAGTAAAGTTTATTCACACTTTTCGTTTTGTTTTTGTAATTCTATTGACTGAATTGTATGAGTATTGACTGTTGTTATTTCCTGCATTGTAGTTCTACGGTGGTGATGAACCTGATGCTATGATGCTAACTAGCTCCAGCTAGCCTGTTACAAGAATATGCATCAATAAACAGCCATCTGTAATTAAATAACTC